>NC_033643.1:7954327-7979763 GCF_001540865.1 Ananas comosus | reverse complement strand
GTTGTATATCGACTTGTACTTTGCTCTGATATCAGGATAGGACTTTCTTGTTTTACTTCCTATCGACTTACTTCTCGTAGACGCCTTATATACTGCAGGTGTATGGCGGGTCTGTGCACGTGCCGGATATGCTTCCGCTGGTACCCGGGCGTGACAAATATTATATACTCGGTTGAGAAAGTGCCCCGCGAGTGCCACTCTGAAAGTTAGGTTATGAGGTATTAATATGGCATAGGCCAGACAGTAACTTGCGTGGTAGCAGACCACAACAGGTAGGTGCTGGACATGAGCAAGCGCAGGCTAGACCTAATTGTTGACTCGGTCACTATGATTGGATATTACTGCATTATTTTATTTAGTATCTAATTGATGCATGAAATATATGATTCACAATTTTGAGTTATATTATAAAGGCATGGTAGTACTAGTTCCTTTCAGCAGTTATTCATATCGGTATTTGTTTATTTCTACTGCTCAGTTATTTACTATTTCTGTCTCTTATGGATTTAGTGGTATAGACCGTCGACATTGTCGACCATACGCACTGGAGACTATTGATTATAGTTCTCATACCCTCTTTATTAATATTTTATTTTAGAGCCTTCTCTACCAGCGATTGATCGAGATAAGAGGATTGTAGAAAGTTAGCATTTTCTACCCTCCTTGTGTGCATAGCTGGACCACCTATTCGTGTATATAGCAGCCTCTCCAGTATTTTGAGGTTTAGAGTGGCCGTCAGAGATGTTATACATTTTGAGAATTGGTATAGGGATGATTGTATATTTACAGTATTGCTATAGTATATAATTTTTATTTTACTCTGATATCTACTGTTAGATTTTAGTTAATTTTTGTTAAACAGATTTTATTGATGCTTCATATATACAAAATGTATCCTTGTGTATGCAGCGGGTTTGTTAACGTAACCCGGATTTCCGTGACACGAGCTCCCAATCTCAGTCAACCTCTTGGCCGGTGATCCTCGGTCGGTGGAACACAATGACCCTCGGCCACCCTCAACCTCTCCTAGCTAGCCCTGGCCGCCCCAGGCTCAAAGCACCTGAGCTTCTTTTGTGCAGGCCTCGCAAAAACTAGGTGGGCTTAAGCTTCTCTCTCTATTTAGCCCTACCGCCGACGACCCCTCGACGATTGAGTCCTCCTCATTGTCGTGCTTGCCCTCCATTGCAACCTGAGCAGTGGATGGTGAAAGTACCACTGTGGTCATCCTAAGACCTTCCTATAGGGCCACAATTAAGGTTGCTCCTCATCATCGATGACTGATGTCGATGCCTTGGATCTCAAGCATGGTGACAAGAACCTCGTCGCCGACCTCCCTTGCAAACTAGTCACTTTCTTGGTGATGAAAAGCGTCGGTAAATTGTTAAACCCAGCTTTTCTTGCATTATTACTTGGTTGTCATGGTATTTTGACGCTTTCAACGTCATGTAGCTGACTTGGGCTATGCCGATCTTGATTGATCGATCAACCTCCGGATTGGTTGTTCAAAGGCCGCGAACCCCTTTGAGACTAAAATGAAGTGATTTGGCACGCGGATTACCAATTACGCGTGATTCGGTTTGAAATTCATGAAAGCGGTGTTGCTGCCCCTGGTGGTGATTGGTAAAGATAATGCTAATGAGATTAGGATTAGATTATTTGATGTTATCCATTGTTATATTTGGTTATGGTTAAGATATATTCGGTTATTATTTAAATGATGGTTAAGATAAAATCGAATCAGAGTAGGATTCTATGTAATTAGTTATAAATAGATAAGTCGGGATTATTTGGTTAATGAAGCCGGGAGTCACCATAATTAATTAGCGCTCGCCGAATGTTGCATACGGTGATGAATTATTTTCTTCAATAAAGTTATTTTTTTTGCTTCCATGACAACGTACCAAATTCTTTGATTTGTCTTCTTCCTTTCTTGTCTTTTCTTTTTGTGGGGATCTCTATATATCATAACAACTATATAGAACGTATTTGTTGGTGGCCCACCGCCGTAACAAGTGGTATCAGAGCCTGGATTTTGAGAGAAGAAGGTGTTGATGGCGTTTAACAGCGCTAATGGAGTTGCACAAGGATTCCCGATATTCAAGGGGGACAATTATGATTTTTGGTGTGTGAAGATGCGAACGTTGCTGCGATCTCAAGATTTATGGGATTTTGTCGAAAACGGATGCAAGGAAACAACTGGAGAGAATCTGAAAAAAGATGCAAAGGCACTTTTCTTTATTCAGCAATCAGTTGACGATTCTATATTTTCTCACATTGCCGGTGCTACTAAATCAAAGGAAGTATGGGATATATTATAGAAGAAATACCAAGGTAACGAAAAGGTACTCAGAGTTAAGGTTCAAACTTTAAAAAGAAGATTTGAAGCTTCTTTTATGCAAGAAAATGAAAATATTCATACATTTTATTCTAAAGTTATGGAATTAGTTATCTTGATGCATACATATGGTGAACAGATTACTGATCAAACAGTAGTCGAAAAAATTTTAAGAAGTCTAACGAAAAAATATGGTGATGTTGTTTCTGCTATAGAAGAGGCANCTTCTTTTATGCAAGAAAATGAAAATATTCATACATTTTATTCTAAAGTTATGGAATTAGTTATCTTGATGCATACATATGGTGAACAGATTACTGATCAAACAGTAGTCGAAAAAATTTTAAGAAGTCTAACGAAAAAATATGGTGATGTTGTTTCTGCTATAGAAGAGGCAAAAGATTTATCTAAATTATCTTGTAGCGAACTTCTTGGTTCTCTTTTAGCACATGAAGAATGAAAAGATAAAATTGAAAATTTTTTTGAGCATGCTTTTCAAAGTGAATCGAAAAGCAATGAAAAAGATGGTGCGGATTCTCTTAATTGTCAAGCTTCAGCATACGGTGGCTATGGTAGAGGCCGTGGCCGTGACCAGGGCAGAGGCTGCAGAGGTAGATCGGGTGATTTCAACAACAAAAACGATGAAAGATCAGGTAATCAAAATCAGAGAACCTACGGAGGTAACGATCAATCCCGTAATCGTAAAAATATTCAATGCTATTATTGTAAAAAATTTGGCCATATCGAGCGCTTTTGTCGATTGAAACAACAGAATGCGAATTTTGCTTGTGAAAAGAATGAAAACGATAATGTACTTTTTACATGTCGTTCATTAGAAAAAATTGCTAACAATATTTGGTATGTCGATAGTGGTTGTAGCAGTCACATGACAGGAAAAAAAGAAAACTTTATTAATTTGGACAAATCAGTTAAAGGCCGCGTGACAATGGGCGACGGCTATGTCCATGACGTGCACGGAAGAGGTACAATTGCGGTAAATATTTCTAGAATGCAAAAAATAAATAATGTCTTATATGTTCCAGGATTGAATTCCAATCTTTTTATTGTGGGTCAATTTTTGAAAGAAGGTCATTCGCTTATTTTTGAAGATTCTAAGTGCACAATTTATGAAGATAAAGATAAAAAGAATTTGCTTTTTGAAGTTCCGATGACAGAAAATAAAGTTTTTCCTGTTCATGTTACAATGAAAGTAGTGCTAGATGATGATTGGTTATGGCACTATCAATATGGTCACTTGAGTTTTAAGGGACTTGATCTATTACATAAAAAGAATATGGTTGATAGTTTGCCTTTGGTGCATAATAATGGTTCTGTATGTGAAAGTTGTGTGCTAGGAAAGCATCACAGGGACTCTTTTCCGAGAAAGAGCAATTGGAGAGCCAAAGAACTATTAGAATTGATACATGCAGATGTATGCGGACCGATGCAGACACCGTCGCTCTGCAACAATTACTACTTTGTAGTTTTCATAGATGATTATAGCCGGATGACTTGGGTTTAGTTTATCAAAAATAAATCCAAGCCTTTTGATGTTTTTCAGAAATTTAAAAATTTGGTTGAGAACGAATCTAGTTATTATATAGGACCCTCCGTACAGATCGAGGGAGGGAATTTATTTCTAACAAGTTTGAAAATTTTTGTAAGGCTAATGGTATCCATAGGCAGTTGACAACCAGTTACACGCCTCACCAGAACGGTGTTGCAGAGCGCAAAAATCGAAGTTTAGTCGAGATGGCAAAAAGCATGTTAAAAGCGAAAAATCTCCCGAACAAATTTTGGGCAGAAACAGTATCTACTGCAGCATACATTCTCAATAGAAGTCCAACTTTAGCGCTGGAGAATATTACACCTTATGAAGTATGGACGGGGTGGAAACCGAAGGTAAAACACTTTAAAATTTTTGGATCAGTTTCTTTTGTTCATACCCCATCACAAAATAAGCAAAAATTGGATGATAATAGTCAGAAGTGTATTTTTGTTGGATATAGCGAAAGAAGTAAAGCTTATCGATTTTATAATCCTGCTACTAACTCTTTAATTATAAGTCGTGATGCTATTTTTGATGAACAAAAAGCTTGGGATTGGAGCGCAAAAGTGCAAGATAATCCACTTCTGATATTCGAAAATGAAACTGCAACTGAAAATAGAAATAATGGCGAAAATACGACAAGCACAGAAACAACACCACAAGCTTCACCGCGAATTTCACCAGAAACTTCTCCAGAGACGACGCCAAGAAAAGTAAGATCACTTAGTGAAATATACGAACAGTGCATGTATTCACAATGTGGAGAATTACAAAACTTCGAGGAGGCGGCAAAATCTAATGATTGGTGTAAGGCGGTGAATAAAGAAAATGCGGCGTTAAAGAAAAATAATATCTACGAGTTTGTTGAATCGCCTATCGATAAAGAAATTATTGGATTTAAGTGGATATATAAGGCGAAAAGGATATTGAAAGATTTGAAAGGAACAAGAGACCACCGGTTGTGGTATACTAATCCTAACGATTTTTATTTTGGTTGTTTTAATAGTGATTGGACCGATTCAGTTGATGATCGAAAAAGTACGAGAAGGGTTCGAGTTGATACACTGCGCAACCGAGGAGCAGATGTCGGATATTTTCATAAAGTCGCTAACATTGGAGAAATTCATATTTTGCCGAGAGAAGATCGGTGTGAAGAACATTAGCATTATGGGGGAGTGTTAAAGATAATACTAATGAGATTAGGATTAGATTATTTGATGTTATCCATTATTATATTCGGTTATGGTTAAGATATATTCGGTTATTATTTAAATGATGGTTAAGATGAAATCGAATCAGAGTAGGATTCTATGTAATTAGTTATTAATAGATAGGTCGGGATTATTTGGTTAATGAAGCCGGGAGTCGCCATAACTAATTAGCGCTCGCCGAAGGTTGCATATGGTGATGAATTATTTTCTTCAATAAAGTTATTTTGTTTTGCTTCCATGACAACGTATCAGATTCTTTGATTTGTCTTCTTCCTTTCTTGTCTTTTCTATTTTACTTTTTGTGGAGATCTCTATATATCATAACAAGTATATAGCACGTATTTGTTGGTGGCCCACCGCCGTAACAGTGATCAAGCCACATGGGATGGCTAAACTCAAATGTTTTATGGCTTGGTGGCAGCAAGAGTGTCATGGTTGGTTCTGAAGCCAAATTACGGCATTTTGAAAACTTGTTACAGCCAAGTTTGGAACCATGCATGGATCCCGCTATGTATGGCATGCGGCTATCCCGACACCTAAAGTGATGCATTTCTAGACAATGGATGAGATGCCATGGCAATTAATGCTCATGCAAAAAGCAATGCTTCATCGCCAAGCTTACGTACGTTGGGTTATTATATATAGCAGGCCAAACGGCAAATTAATTGGAAAATAGTCGGCACTTTGTAGCATTAATTGACGCATAATAATATTTTTCTGTTTACTTCTAGTCATTATAGCATCATTATATATATTTACAGCGTAGTTTCAGTTATATACTTACTTTATTATCATCTTTTTTAGTAGAATATTTCGCCCATCTTGGCTCGCTGTATTCACTGAAAAACCTATAAAATTAAGTTTTTCACATCCCTTTTTCAGGTGCATTGAACAGTGAGGAGCCAGGTGGAGAGCGAGGACACTGATCATAGATATCTCGCACTAGAATAGTTGAACTTTTTTGTATTTTGGACAACAATTGGAATTGGAATATTTTCGGAAAAGAAAACGTTTTGTCGGATTCATATTGATAGATTTGGTTGTATTCGCACGTCGTTGTAAAAGTCAATTGTTGGATTGTTTAAAGTTTTTTAAAAATTTTAAATTTTTGTGTGCTTAATTATACTAGACAAAGTACTAGCTTAATTCCTATTGACACCATGCAGTACTTCAGAGGTTAATTCCTACCCTGGTGTTTGTGGCAGATATGCTCGTGTCTCCAGTGTGAGCTTCCATTTGTGGTTTGGGACGTGCGTGACAAAATATCTGGCACTTTTATGTTCTCTTTTATCAATTAAGGTTTGATATATATTTTTTTATTTTTTTTTCTATATTTATTATTTTGTTGTTTGAAACTATATTATCTATTCAAGTTTTATTGTTTGATTAATATGTTATTGCTGGTCTTATATTTTAACATTAGATTTTTAAATATTTATATTATTAAAAAAATTTAAAAGATTAATCTCCATTTAGAATTTTTCATGATAACAACGTTCAACGCGTCTGGTTGAACGTTGTTTTAAACCCAGCTGTTTTTTTGTTTGAACATGTTTTAGTAACACGTCTTCATCTCCACTATGTTCAGAAAAATGGCTTTTTTTCAATTTAGCCCCCGGACAAATTTTTATTTTAAAAATAGCCCTGTTAAAATTTAATTTGCAAAAATAGCCCTATCCCTGCCACGCAAGCGCCACGTCAGCGCCATGCTGACGAGGAATTCTACACTGTCACACTTGCACCACGTCATCAATAATAAGCCCATCACATTTCTTTTTTTCAAACAAAAGTACAATAAACATACTTTTTTACAATCATGATGGGACATATATTCTTAAAAGGTTAATTTGATTGGTTTGTTACGCCACGTCACTAATATACCCGTTGCATTCTAGAATTTTTCCATGCTGACAGGGTTGGGACCAGTGTGTTAAGTTGAACACGGTGAACCATTCACCGTGTTCTTATATTTCTTTTCTTCTCTTTTAGGGATGTCAACGGGTCGGGTTTGGGTCGGGTTTGGATCGGGTTTTTAAAAATCCGAAATCGAATTTGAAAATCAAATTAAAACCCGAACATGAATCCGAGCCCGGCGGATTTTAAAAATCCATACCTATATCCATATGTTAAAGTTATATGGGTATGGATTTTTAAAACTCGCCGGGTTTGGATTCAGGTTCGAGTTTTAATTTGATTTTCGGATTCGGATTCGGATTTTTAAAACCCAATCCAAACCCAACCCGTTAACATCCCTAAAAGGGAAGAAAAGGAATATAAATACACCATGTGAAACACGGTGAATCATTCACCGTGTTTGAATACGGTGAATTGTTCATCGTGTTCAACTTAACACACTGGCCCCAGTCCTGCCCGCGTGGCGCTAACGTGGCGCGTGCGTGGCAGGGTCAAGACCATGTTTGCAAATTAAATTTTGACAGAGCAATTTTGAAAATAAAATTTTTTCAGGGGGCCATTTGCAAAAAAAGCCCTCAGAAAAATAATATTTCACTTTCAATTCTCCGGATCTAAACCAAGCTAAAAAAAAATTACTGCAACCGGACAGTATCAAAACAAAAAAAATTAAAATTTAAATATAAATTCATAAATTTGAATTTAAAAATTTTTTATCGAATTTGAATTTACAAATAAAATTTAGAATGTGAAATTAAATCCATGTTTAATTCAAATTTAAGTTGAAATTTAATTATAAAATAAATTCAAAAATTAAAGTTAACGAAACATAACTTTTTGACACACCCTTCATGTCACGTCCCGAGACCGCCAATTTGGTCGGGTCGGGCCAGCACACAGACGCCAAACGAACAGAACCTCCTCTGTTCGCCTAAGGCTTAGCAACAACAATTAAACATGTATAATGAAATGCCCAGAAAAATTTTCAGTATACATGGCTTACACGAAGGTAAGCAACACCAGCCAATGAAAGTAACTAACTAAACCATTCATATATTATATCTTGATTACTTTAAATCAAATACAAAGTTTATCATTTGTTATACACATTCTTTAACATTTACATTGCCATCTCTCAAATGAATAATTTACATTTTCTTTCATCAACTATAAACCGATGAGCTGTACAAGGTATAACTATACTCAATGGATGTCGCTATCTATTGCGAGGTGTCCCTGTCACGACCCTCGATCACCCCACACGAACTAGAACCTGCATGGTTAGTGGGGTGAGAACTACTGAAAGTTCCCAGTGGATTCGGCTACCGACCTCGCCGACTCACCCACTAGGTTTCTTCAGGCATATGTAGGCAAAGAAAAGAACAGATAGTAACCAACTATATCATGTAATTACTATAATGTCTGTACAAAACTGAAAAGAACGATATATACACATGAAATTTATGCACGCATGCTACTAATAACATTACTCAATCAATCTGGTTAACCATTTGGTTAACTATAACTCACCAACTCAATCCCTTTTTGTCGGGCCCTAAGCTGCCTCCCGACGGGACCGTCTACTGGGAAGGCTTATACGATCAACCCAATTGATGACACACTCTGGAGCTCATCGCCCAAGGAGGAGCTACCTTACCTCGAGCATTAGACTATTGTGAGTATAATCCAATCCTCACTTAGAGGATTCACTGACAATGCCACACTTAACTAACTCTTTATGCTAGATTTACATGTCCAACTCTAGATGCTAATCAGTTCATCTAGTTCTAATACCACACATTATACAAGCTCATTGACTTTGTTTAACATTCACAACACTGGATGCCACTCATGCAATCTATTCACAATGTCATTTTGTCAACTATTTTATAGTCCAACACAAGTTCATACATCTATAGGGTTCTATGTTTACTATTCACTATTCACATGTAATTGTGCTTCCAAGCGTGCAATTAGATTATATGTCATAATTAATCACACATCCAGCTCGACCCTATAATGCATGAATACTACTAAACATATACAATTCATGTATGCTCAAGAAAAGTGACATAAACATAATAGGTCATTCGATGACTTCGGAAAGTACCACCCACCGCATAGGGATGCCGAAAAACTAGAACCAACGTCCCGGAATGTACAAGCAACTAGCTCTCGCGGCTCGATGCAAATAAGGCTAGAACGAAGTGTTTCTTAATTAGCGCATCGTAGGTCCGTCAGAATATCAATTTGAGTTTTCGAGCACGTCCAACCTTCCTTCATTAAGGAATAAAAGAGATTAAACTTAAGCCCTACTTACATCTTTTCAAACTTTGCATTTAACCCCAAGTTGCATATATATATATATAGTGTCAATATACATTTACATATAATCTTCTATTAAGTCCCATATGGCAGTTCAGGGTTTTGGAAGTTAGAACAACTCATAATTAACCCCCTTTAGGTAGTAAACATCAATCTTTAAGGTTACAATCCCTGCCACAAGTTCTATTTCAATTTAGACGATAGCTCATTTATACTCTATATAACATATAGTTTACTAGGAGTTCATCAATGGCCGCATCCATCTAGAAGTTAATTTACTCGTAATCTAACCTCTTTAAACAGGGATTAACATCATTTTAACTCGGAATTTAAAGCTACTTTAATCCCAATTTCTTCTCCACTAATCATTCCTATGTACATACGTACATATATACATAACATAAACTAGTTCTATAGGGTTCACAATGCAGTTTTCTTTTAAGTTCCAACCAGCCCAAGTACCCATAGGACTCCCAATTAGCTATTCTCTGTTACAATTAACTGAACCTCAATCAATACATAATCATAATTACCTCAATTTGTTGCTCAACTAGCTTGCTTTCAGCTCCAACAGCAAATAAACTCCAACGCTGAAAATCTGCTCCACTACTTCCCTCTTTGCAGCCACTACAAGCATAGAACAATTAATTCTATTGCCTATAACTTTTCTAGAGTAACTAATACCCATCGAACCAGGAATTAACTCCACCATACATCAAGTTGCCCTTTCTAACAGATAATTCACAAGCATATACATACATATACTTACATAGATGCTGCCAGCATCAAACTTACTAAGTTTTTCATAGTTTTAGCAGTTCTAACTTCAAAATCTGTAGCTCAATTCTCTTTAGAATGTAGATATACAACTTCTAAACCAGGAAGTAAACATAACTTCCACTGATTCCATCTCTGGTTCCTTCTCTAATCAATAATTCGCATATAGGAGGTTCTCAATGCATTTTTTAGACTCTTACAAGTTAAAGCAACCATAGAACTCCAATTTAACTACTCTCCAAAGTAAATAACTAAACCCTTGATTAAGCTTACCTTAATTAGATGTTCTACCAGGTTGCTCTCAGCCCCAATAGCCAAAAATTCTACTCGGCAGCTCCTCCCAGCATCAACCTCAAAATCTGCCCATTTCTACTTCAACCGAGCTCCAACCAGCCTAGAGAGAGAAAGAGGAGGAAAGAGATGAGAAGAAGGCTGTGGGAGGGGATTTCTGGTACGTGGGCAGCTGTAGGAGACCAGGGTTGAAGAGATAAGAGCAAAAATTTGCAACTTAACCCCTCGAAAGACTGAAACTGCATTGCAGTCCAGCAGTTCACAGTTCAGTCCCTGCAGGTTCACAAATCAGTCCCTGCAGGTTTACAAATTAGTCCCTACACTAAACAGCAGCTGGCAGCAGCAGTTTTCAGCCCCTTTTGCGCGTCTAGTTCACTCCGAGTCCATCCAAACACTTCCAAAACATACTAAACACTATGCCGAAGTTACCAATTAAGCTCGGAAGCAACCTAATTTCATTTTTACATTATCTTGATCAATATGATCAAAATTAGCAATGTAATTGGAAACTCGACATATTATAATTCTGAACATCTCTAAACACCTTCCAAACTTCTGATTAACTATCCCCAAGCCTCCAATTTAACTCGAGAATACCACAATTTACATTATTGCTTCTCTTTGAGCAATTGAATCAAAGTTAACCTCATCATCCGAAAATTCTCATTCAAATTCATTTCGCGCACAATTTGCGCCGAAACACTCAATTAACCCCAGAGTTCATTCCCACAAGTCCAGAAACACTCTGGAATGATGCACATCCAATTCAAACTTCACTTTGATCTTTCAGATGAAAGTTAGCATCGCAACTCAAATTTTCAGTTTATTACACTTCACTTTCAGTGACTTCAAAAATTTTTGAGCCGTCGAAAAAGTGAGATTTAGTTAGAACTCACTTTATCAATCCACTCTTGTAAAGTGATTTTTATATTTATTTTCACAAACCAAATAAATAACTGATAAGACATCATTTTTTAAAAGTGTTACTTTCGGTAATATCACTTTCAACCAACCAAATACGCCCTTCAGTAAACTCATTAAACTGCACTGGAAAATGTACATGATAGTGACAGAAAGTGATCTCTCCGGCCACTGTAATTCCACTAGGCTTACAAACTAGGTTAGCCCACTAAGCTGAATCTTTTTGTGTGCTATTATCTTTCTCTAACGAACTCCCTAGACTCTTGCATCAGAACTCTCAGCGAATCTCTAACAAGGTCGAGCCCTAATTTCGCTCAAAAAAAGAAGAGCGAAAAACCCTTTTATTCAGTCTCCGAATCATCGTTGTCGCTATCTAAATACATCTCAACAGGCTTTCTGCTAGTAGCCTCAACGTCGTCGTCTTGTCTTCTTTTCTCGTCCACCTTTGCCCTCTCTGTGGCTCGATTGATTGCATTTTCGAGCCGCGAGCTAACAACCTCCCACGAGACGAGCTTGTCCAAAAAGGTGGACACATAATCAGCCCTTCGATTCTGCACACATCCAATGAGTCTCAGGGAAGATGGTGTGGGAATATATATATATGCATATTACACAAAATTATCTTATTTTGAGAAGCTGACCTCATAGTCCAGGTAGTAAGCATGCTGCAGAGACAAATTATTTCGCGGCAATCATTGGTTGAATAAAGCAAATTGGTTAGATAAGGAAATGAGTCTTTTAATGAAAGGGAAAGAAAAGAGGATCTGGTTTACATACCTCCCAAACATCAATGGCAAGGAGTGGCTGCATAAAGACAACAGTCGCAATGAGATCCAATACAAAAACCAGTAACTTACTAGTGTTATGATTAAACTGACATGCGTAGTTCGAAACTTTCTGATCACAATAAAGTAAAGCCGGCTACTGCTAGATTTTAACTCGTAAGGTTTCACTAACTTATTGGCTGCTCAAAATATGCATTTCGCACTTATTATTGAAGGCCGACATAGTGCTGTTTAATAGTACATGTTTTTAATGTAGCAAATTTTATAAGACATTTCAAATATTGCTCCAAAATTACAAAGTTTGCTTTTAGAAAAATAACCAAAGATCATGAGAAAACTTTTAATTTCCAGAGTACTTTCATAAAATGAAGATGGCATAATGAAAGTTAGAGTTAAGTCGAAAGTGTGAGGCTCGACTCTAATGAGATCCACAAAACGGGTGATACCGTAAGCCACAGTGTGTATTTGACCTCACAAGAGTCGAATGTGCAAGATTTTGCACATGCTAGATATATCCACAGCCTGACGGTCTGCACAGTACTGTTTACAGCAGGATGCCGTGGAATATTTCAAGCAAACATGTTTTACTCGTCGCATCATTGATCACCATAGACTCGGAGAGAATATTCTTATTGCAAGTTGAAAGACCCAATTTGAGGGGGCAAAACAAAAAAAGAGCAAATAAGGAGCGAAACTTGTGCTAATTGAGATCTCCACCATCCGAAATTACTCCGTCAGTTTAGGAGTGGGCTAGTCCAACCGTCATAACCAACTTAGGCCCTTTCTCATCCTTAATTCCCGCCTTTTTATTTTTTAGGTGTGATTCCAAGCTTGTATCAACCTTGAGCTCGAAAGTATCTAGCTCAATTAGACCCTCTGCCTGGAAAAATAAGAAACTCATGCTGGGTACCTTTCACACTGTATTAAGATTTTAGACTGTCTGTGGAACACTTAGAAAGGAAGAGCCATGGGATTCTAGTTTCCTAAAATAATCTATGATAATTTCTAAGCATGTTTTTCTCATCTTTGACCTGTTAAGGCGATCAATTATTACAGAAGGATCATATTTACAACTTTATGAAAAAGCACCTTTCATGACATATAGTGAATAAGATATTAGATCGGTATATTAGGCTATAAAATTTGCATTTAGAGAAGTATATGTATCATGCCAAGCAAAATTAACTTCAAAATGCAGCAGATAGCACAACAGAAGCAGGAAAATAAAATAAACAAACAGCTGTGTTTCGTAAACTTACCGAATAATCCCAAAGCAGTGGATTCACAGCATTAGGAGTTTTAGCTACCACGAGCTTATTATCCTTTTCTGAGGGACAAGGATTAACAGCATTTCCTACCTCGAGTCTGTTCGCCTTATCTAAAGAAGCAGAAAACGAGTTAGGAAAAGGCACTAAAAATTTGGAGTTTGCGAACATTGATGGGTTTCTCGATTCCGAGAAAGTTGGCATTTACTCACACGCAAGCCAAGCCCATCCAGAACCAAACTGGGTCAATGCTGCGTGCTTCAACTCCTTTATCATCCTTTCGTACGATCCGAAGTCCCTCTCGATCAACTCCATGAGTCTCCCGGAGGGCTCCCCTCCACCACCAGGTTTCATCGACTGCCAGAAGAAGTCATGGTTCCAAATCTGCAAAGACAACAGAACAGAAACATCCGCCGTTAGAATAACAAGGCGACCAAGGGATCACGAAATCCAATCAGGGTTTCAATTAACTGCTTAAGCACTTCAAAGCTGCACAAAAAGCAAAAGTAGGTTTCCCACGGGGAAATATGTCGAACACAACAACACAGCACGCCTAAGTACGGAAGCTTGGTGTGCTTATACTTTACGAGAGCAACCGAAAAAGGACTTGTACCCAAGGATTTAAGTGGCGTGACATGGGGTCGTGTCGAAAACTTGTCGGCACGGTACGGCACGGTGTGCGCCAGGCCATGCCAATGCATGCCGGTCACAAAAAATACATGTGTGCCTAATACTAATGACATGAAATTTTTTTTTTTTGCAATAAAATATTCTAATTACTTATTATGTATTTTTATCAAATTTTAAAAACTTTATTGTGAAAATTACTTACTAATTTTTTTAAAAAAATGAGAGTTCTGATCTGCATCATCGGCACGGAGGCTCTATTGTGCCGATATTTTGGTGGCAGATATGATATAATAGATACAGCCCGTGCCGATGGGCACTTAAATCCTTTCTTGTACCTGCGCGGCATGGACGAAGGGAGGGTGAGGGTCGCCCTTGTTGTAGGCAGCGACCACCATGTCCTCCAACTCCATCCCCTCCAGCTGGGTCCCCGCAATCGCTGCATTGAGGCAGTCCACGTGGCTCCTCTGATGCCGTCCCCAGTGATGCTCCACTGCCTCCCGGCTCAAATGCGGCTCCAGCGCGTCCTGAGTACAAAAAGTCCCAAGCATCAGAGGTACAATGGCGACGCCCTACGCAGACGACAGGACGGGTCGACTCAGAATTACGCGACCACACCAGCGGATAAGGAGGTGGCTTCAGCTCAAGAAGGGCGGCAGCAACGGGCGCTCGCCGCCGCACATTGTTACGTCCGCGGCTCTGCCTGGAAGGAAGAGAAGTAGGACATAGGGATGGGAAGCCGAGCATCGCACGAGTCGGAGTTTTTCGAGAGCTCGCAACTGATGCCCTTTCTGCTGAGGGGAGGTCAATTGTTTTTTTTTTTTTTAAAGAAAAAGAAAGAGAGAGCACAAAACTCTTCAGCAGCATCGGTTAATATAAATTTGGAAGAAACTCTACTATAGAGAATTAAAACCTAAAGTTGGATTAACCCCAGTGTTAATATGGGCCATAAAATAGTAAGAGAAGCACCCTCTCTGAAAATTCACCAAAAATCATAAAAATGCGGCAAAATCACGGGAAAAGTCGGGACCTGAGCGGAGGGATTCGCGGCGGCGGGGGATCGAAGCGGCGACTGCAGCGGCGGATCGGCGGAGGGGGATGGATTCGTGGCCGCCGGGCGGCGGAGGGCGAAGCCGAGAGAGCGTCGCCTCCGCGCCGCCCAGTCCAAGCAGCGGCGCGCCGACGCTCGCCGCCGCCATTTTCCCGCCTCTCGTACGTGTTTCCCGTGGATAATAATCTCTTCTGGGTTTAAATATTTTTTTTTTCTTTTTTAGTGAAAATGTACGGAGAACGCTCGGCTCAACTGTAGGCGATTCTGGGATAGTGTCAGCCTTTGTTTTTCTTAATTTTGTTTTGATTTGTTTCGGCTGTTTTTCTTAATTTTGTTTTGATTTGTTTTGGCCTTTACTGTGGGCAGTTTACTTTTGAGTTTAAAAAATTTTAATTTGGTTTTGGATTGAAAAATTAGAAAATCTCACCTATATTATGAAGTCGCGCTTACCAGGGAGTTACCCATCCTAAAATTACTATAGCCCTAAATTCATTCAACTCTCTTAATTTCCTGGGCGCTATCCTTTAACCGACTGCCTTAGTAGACCTTGTGGAAACCCATGCTCCACCCATAATGATATTCAGCCAGAAAGCCTCGTTTTTGTGCATTGTTTGATCATGACTCAGCCGAAATTCACATCACACTTTTCTGCTAGTGATGACTCTGATGCCCTAAGCTCGCTCAACCCTTTTAACCTCTTGGACCTAGCTACATTCCCTCTAAATGTCTTGCTAGTCTTAACTGACTTTTGAATGACCCTAGCTCAGCATTTTTTAGTTGGCTGGCGATTGGCTCTAATTAAAATCTCACACTTCAAAAAAATATTTTTTTTTCATTTAGACTTAGCTAGATGCTCTACTAGTTTTAACCAAAATCAATTCTTCAAACCAAAATTGATTATCACTTCTCCAACAGTTAGGCTAAACAAGTCCTTAGTTGCAATTGTGGCAACCTTTTTTCTTTCACAGCCACAATGTCAGGACTTAGCGATTTTGTCATGCCCCGGCCCAGCGGAAGCCCACCCGATGCGTGCACAGACCCGCCGTGTACACCAAACAACGCCGATGCACACAAAGCGTCTACTAAACAATAATGAATAAGATAAAGGGTGAGAACTATTAAATAATAGTTTCCAGTGGGTAAGTCACCGAGAGTGGCGAAATACACCACTAGGTCAACTGAGGCATGCTATAAAAAGGTAAGTAAACAATATATATAAAAAGCAAGTAAATTAAACATGTTTAATCATAGTCATGCCTCCACTACAAGTTTAACTATCATGAATATGATGTTCTAATTTCGTTTGATCAACTATATGCCAATGTCAATTTACATGCATGTTCAATATATCTATTATGCTACAAAGAGTAAAGTATGCTTTTCTTTACAATTCTAGCCATGCATTATACTAATCCATATAATTGTAGGTTTACTACCACTAAAGTTGTCAATGCCATAATGTCCCACAAAATGTCCAAGTATTATGAATTCATCAAGTAGTAATATAAGGTAGCAAACCACAAGTATGAACATCTACTATGTATGCATCAACTATGGTGATGTACAATGTTAAGTTAAGTCTCAATACCCAATTTATAAGGAACGTACACGTGGTAACGTCCCGGCTCGTGCCGTGCCTTAGTGGCCCCGTGGGGGTCATCATTTTCCTGCAAGAAAAGAGACTCTGCCCACAGCATCCCACTTCGGCGCCCAATCCCGCACGGGCGATCTATCGTCGCAAGGCTAAACTCTGGAGTGCCGACTTGTGGGAAGCGACCCTCACAAGCATGTGCGAATGAGCACAGGGCCAAATAAGCGTGATCATAGCATAAGGTCCACAAGTTGGGATACTCAATCATCATGTCTAAAACATAAAATTTTCACTCATCGACTCGACGGTCGGGTACTAGATTATTCATGTCATGTCTTGTTTAACAACTACTTGGGTGGTATGTCTCTACCAACACATATAATGCCTAAAGCATGTATAGTTCATATGTCTTTATCCTACCTAGGATAGTTCACTATTTTATACAAGACTCCAAAGAGATTCATGATATGCAATTTTAATAAGTATCAAGAGAAACATTTACTAATGCCATATGCAAGAGAATTATGAAATGTCCACAAGTACCACAATGCATGTTATGCACATGTCTTCTACTAAAATCTCCACTACATGGAGTAGAAGTATTATCGTGCAAGCAACTAAATTCCACTAGTATTACATGCTATTATCTCAATTTGGGTTCGCCTCAAAGGCTTTACACTCTCATTTCCTCATGTCTAAAACATGAAATTTAACTATCGATTCCTAGATCGAATGCAATATCACAATGGCCAATACTAGTTAGTCTACTAGGTTAAATGCACCAAGTTACAATGTCACATGTCAAGTTCTAGTTGTTCAACTAAGTAAAATGCACCAAGCTTAGCTTCATGATGACCTTATCATGCATAATGTCACAAATACCTTGTCTACAACAAGTATAATATTATCATGCAAGAAATGCTAAGTTTCATTCACCTTGTCTATAACAAGTGTAATATTGTCATCATGTAATTTAACCACTTATCTAACCCATTTTCTAGGTACCCTCAAGGAGTTATACCAACATTCATACTCTAACATGCTTCCTATGGTTGCATAAGAGAGAAATCATCAATAAGTACCATGTAGTGCCCAATTCGACATGTATGCCTCTACTACATAGAGCATAAATTTTTACTATATATAACATGTACATATTATGTTTTCATAAATTCTAGCATGTCATAATGAGCATGAATAAGCATCTAAATATGTCTTAAAACCATAAGGAAGACATAGGAGGAGTTCACCCATTTCGGTAAGGTCAAACCCACCGGATGATCTTCGAACCCTTTCCTTCCTTCGAACGAAGTTGTCCACCAAGCCACTAGCACCCTAAAAGAATTTCTAAGAGGGTTAGGGGTAATGAACGAACACCCCACAAACTCAACTTTAACCAACCCAAGAATAAGGCAAAACTCACCATTGATCAAGCTACCCTTGTCCAAAGCTTAAATCAACCCAAAGGATCTTCAAATCCAACCTAAAGGAGAGTTCTACACTCATCAATTAGGTTCCAAAAGCCCCAAATCAAGAAACCCCAAAATAAACCCTAGATTTTTCATTCTAGGTTTTCATCACAAAAATCCACATGAAACATGATCTAAAGAGCATATCAAGTTTACTAACCTCTCTTGAAGCTCCAAACCAAGCTAGGAGTGAGTTAGGGTTAGAAATCTTTCCTCAAACAAACTCAATCCTTCACTTCAAGGCTTCTCCAAAGTCCCAAGAGTAATCCCCATGAAGAAGGAACAAAAAGAGGAGATCAAACCTTGAAATCTTCTAGGAAAAAAAGATGAAATCAAGAGAGAAATGATGGAGAAACTCACCTCCTCCTCCTCAGGTTGCAGCACAAAAGAGCCCCTCAAAAGAGTGGGGTGCTATTTAAAGAGATGCTACAATCTCAAAAAGGCCCCTCGAAAACGTGGAGACTGTATTCTGCACTGCGTATCGGTGACATGGGCTGGAGTACCAATACCAGGCAGCAGCACGCGCAAACCCGAGCCTCGGGTAAGCTAGAAAATACACTGCGCACCGGTACTCTCGCGATGCAGTACCGGTACCGGCTCCAGTACCGGTACTTGGGCAATGCAGTACCGGTACTCTGCCTCGCAGAGCTCAACCCGAGAGCAGCCCAAATCCTTTATTTTAAAGGTTTTGGTGCCAAGTTTTCATCCTCGCTCTTAGGGATGCAAGTCTTAGGTCGGAACACAGTCAACGACCCTCCAGAAAACCCAGAAAACTCAGAACACTAATCGAACACTCGAACCTTGCAATTTGCTAATGTTCAGTGTGTTATAGATTTTCTCAAGGATTTTCCTTTGCAATCACTCAAACTCCAAAGCGGATATCTGTTGGAGGTTTTGCCTAAGTCTTCTAGAAGCATTTCTACGGATCTCGAGACTGATGGAGCGGGAACCGAGGAGTCTCTCAGAGTTTCTATGTTTCTAGAAGATATATTTATTAGGACTCTTGGGAGCTTGTAGCTTCCCCTTTTGGCTTGTAGTTTCATGCCACTTGGTATCTTTCTGTTTGCTTTATGGACGACGAGTAGCCTTTAAATAGATGTGACCTCCACCCTCTCAACTCAAAATCCTTATTTGTAGTTCTCCACTTCAAGAGTAATAGAAGAGCTTTCTTCTCTCTCTCTCTCTCTTGTTCTTAGTCTAGGGCGGGTAAGTCCTAACTTAGCAAGTACAGAGGTAGGCTTGCTCACTTCGCGAAGGAAGGCGAGCGCCGCATGGGCTAAACGAGCGATTTAGCTTAAGTCTGTGACAATTGGTATCAGAGCAAGTTCATTGCTGGGAAGCCATGTCAACGTCGGAATGTTGTAGAACCCTTCCAAACTCCAAATGAGGGCTAGGATACTTCTAATCCCACCTAAAAGGAAATTCTACACCCATCAAAGGCCACAAATCAAAAACTCCCAAAATAAACCCTAGTTTTCCCAAAACTAGGGTTTCCTCCCAAAACTCAAGCAAAACTACAATCACAAGTGGTAGAGAGGTTACCAACCTTATCCCAAGCTCCAAACCAAGCTAGAAGATGCTAGGGTTGGAGATCTTTCCTCAAACAAGCTCCAATCTTCTCATCCAAGCTCCATCCAAGGTCCACAAGCTTGCCACCATGAAGATGAAAGAGAAAAAGAATCAACCTCAATTAAAAGAAGTTTGGGAGAGAAATCTAGAAAGAGAAAGGGAGAAAACCCTAGCTTTCTCCTTCTCCAAGCTCAGCACAAAGGGTGTTGTGAGGGAGGTGAGGGTTGTTATATACATGTTGTAACAAAACCCAAAAAGCCCCTCAAAACACCCAAAATAGCAAACTGCACGAACTGCAGTTTTTGCACCGCATACCGGTACCCCGACGATGCCATACCGGTACCAAGCCACCCAACAACTCAAACCCGAGAGCTGCTTCTCTCAGTTAAACAGGTGAGTTCCGGTACTCTTTTCTCTGGTACCGGTACGCAGCACCCCAAAACCTGCAGTTTGGAAGTTTTTGTGCTAAGTACTCCATCTCGCGTTCTCGCAACACGAGCAAAGGGTCGGCACTCCGTCATCGACCTACAAAAACATCCAAAATAGCTCAAAATACTATTCTAACACTAGAACCTCGCAATTTGCTAAAGTTTAGTGTGCTACAGCTAAGGAGGACAGACTATTCTTCTTCCTCGACGGTCTCCAACCATGGGCTAACAAGGAGCTCGTGGCAAGGGACGTCAAGGACGTGAGCTCTGCTATTGCCTTGGCGGAGAAGCTGCCGAAGTATGAGAAGCCAGACTTCACTCATGGCAAACCACCTAAGGCGAGCAAAGCCAAAGGTGGGGGAGAACGCCGCGAGCAGTGGTATCACAAGGGCCAAGAGCGAAAGGGCCCTCTGCAGAAGAATAAGATCTCTTGCTATGTCTGCGGAGATAACCATTGGGCGAGGAATTGCCCAAAGAAAAAGACTGTCAATGACATCCAAGTCGAGGGGGGCTAGAATCAAGCGAAGACAGCTCATCAGCATGATCCAAGGGGAGGCGAGTAGCATCAAGCAACTTAAGAAGGAGCTTCTATTCATGGACGTGACCCCAACTTGAGGGCCACTCGAGCGCTCGTGGACAATGGAATGACCCACAACTTCATTGCTGAGTCGGAGGCCAAGCAACTGGGCCTCACACTCGAGAAAGACATGAGCAAGATCAAGGCTGTCAACTCAGTGGCACAGCCTGTCACGGGGGTAGCCAAATAGGTGATGATCGTTGTATGACCCTGGATGGGTACAGCAAGCTTCATCGCCGTGACCATCGACGACTTCAAAGTCATCCTCGGCATCGACTTCCTCGCTTCGTTGAAGGTGGTCCCGATGCCGCATCTCGGGGCCTTGAGCATTATGGAGGAGGCGACCCCGTGCATGGTCTTGGCGAGCCGCAGTGAGCCAGCAGCAACCCACACTCTCTCCGCTCTACAATTGTGGAATGGGGTGAAGCGCGAAGAAGTTACTTACCTCGAAGCCATCCGTGAGGTGAGCGGAGAG
Source organism: Ananas comosus (assembly GCF_001540865.1). Classification (NCBI taxonomy): domain Eukaryota; kingdom Viridiplantae; phylum Streptophyta; class Magnoliopsida; order Poales; family Bromeliaceae; genus Ananas; species Ananas comosus. The sequence continues at coordinate 7,958,606 of NC_033643.1, read as the reverse complement.
GACCTTGGGGAGGAGGACCCCCAGCGAAGATCGATGCAATCCTGGGGGAGTTCAAGGACGTCATGCCCCAGGAGTTGCCCAAGAAACTTCTACCCAGGCGGGAGGTAGACCATGCGATCAAGCTCGAGCCAGAAGCCAAGCCGCCAGCAAAGGCACCATACCACATGGCCCCGCAAGAGCTCGAGTAGTTGTAACATCAGCTGAAGGACCTCCTCAATGCGGGCTTCATCAGGTCATCGAAAGCACCCTACGGAGCACTAGTCTTGTTCCAAAGGAAGAGCCACGAAAGCTTGCGGCTCTGTATTGACTACAGGGCGCTCAACAAGGTGACGATAAAGAATAAGTATCCTATTCCGCTTGTGGCGGATTTGTTCGACCAACTTGGCAGAGCGAAGTTCTTCACCAAATTGGACCTTCGCTCGGAGTACTACCAGGTCAAGATCGCGAAAGGCGATGAGGAGAAGACGACATGCGTAATGAGGTATGGAGCCTACGAGTTCCTCGTCATGCCGAATGGCATGACGAATGCGCCGGCGACCGTCTGCACCCTGATTAACAAGCAATTCCACCCCTATCTCGATCGCTTCGTGGTAGCGTACCTCAACGACATCGTCGTGTACAGCAACACTCTAGAGAAGCACGTCGAGCACCTGCAGATGGTCTTTCAAGTGCTACGAGAAAACCAACTTTACGTCAAAAGGGAGAAGTGCTTTTTTGCAAAGGAGGAGGTGCACTTCCTTGGCCATTGGATAGGACGAGGACAACTCCACATGGACCAGCAGAAAGTGCGGGCGATCTGCAAGTGGGAGGAGCCCACGATGGTGTCCGAGTTGCAATTCTTCGTTGAACTCGTCAACTACTATTGTCGCTTCATCGCGAGCTACTTCGCTCGAGCAACCCCATTGACAGACTTGCTGAAGAAGACCTAGTCATGAGACTAGACCCCTCGGTGTGCGGAGGCATTCGAGGACTTGAAGTGGGCGGTGATAGAGGACCTAGTGTCGTGTCTTCCCGACTGCAGTCGCCTATTCAAGGTGCATACCGATGCCTTGGACTTCGCTATCGGCGGTGTCCTCGTGCAGAACGGGCACCCCATCGCCTATGAGAGATGCAAGCTCAGAGACACTGAGTGGCGATACACGGTGCAGAAGAAGGAGATGACCGCCATAGTGCACTGCCTTAGGACTTGGCGGCTGTCACTCCCCGCAACCGACCTATTTGGTCGGTTCGGGCACGTCGAACAGACGCCGAACGGACAGCACCTCCGCTGTCCACCCAAGGCTCAACATAAGTACAAATCGAGTAAATATTTTACACATGTGGAAACATACAATATGGCATGCATGAGGGCAAGCAGTAACCAAAGTGAAAGTACTAAACTAAACATTCATACAAATACAATGATTAACTTTTGAATCACATACATGCATATAACTTGGTATTCTTTTACATTATTTTGCATCATTTCTTTCATACATCACATATTCCCCAAAATGAACCTTTTACAATCTTTGCTTTAAACATCTATAATCATCAAATACAAAACATGATATACAAAAGGGTATGCAGCTAAATAAAATAAAACCCACTCGGGTGGTCGATCCCTGTCTGTGGCGCGATACCTTTACCGTGATCGTCGGCCGGCTCACTCAGTCCCGGCTCTGTGAAAATAGTGGGGTAAGAACTACAACAAAGTTCCCAGTGGGTTTGGCGCCGACCTCGCCGACTTTTCCACTAGGTCTAAATCAGGCATAATAGAAAAACAAGTAGATAGTAACCAAACTAAACAAATGCAGCTAATATGCCTGAACAAGATATAATCAATGATTATGCTCAAATAGAATGCTCATGATGTATGCAAGTTCACTTTCCATTACTCAATATCGTGGTTAACCCGTAGGTTTCGCCCTCAAGTCCCTAAATCGGGCCCTTAGCTTCCTCCCGACGGGACCAGGCTCACAAACTCAAATCCCAAATATCGGGCCCTCAGTGTGACGCACTGGACCTTTGCAAATTGCGAGGTTCGAGTGTTTGATTTGTGTGTCGAGCTTTTCCAGACTTTCTGGTAGGTCGTTGACGGTGTTCCGACCTATGGTTCGAGTCCCCGAGAATTGTGGTTTAAAGCTTGTACCAAAATCAAAAAGTTGGATTTCTTGGTCAGCTCTCGGGGTGGCCTTCCAGCAGGCCGTGTACCGTACGGGTTCGCTGCTGTACCGGGTACGGGGAGTTGATGGTGTACCGGTAGTTGTGTCGTACCGGTACACAGAGCATTTCCCCACGCGAACCGAGGCTACGGGTTTGGCATTTCAGTGGGCCTGTACCGGTACACAAACCCGGATGTACCGGTACGCAGGTGCAGATTTTGACTGTTTCGTGAGGGGTGTTTTTTGCAATTGTTTAGCAACGCCTATATACAGTACCACCAGCCGCATGCTGCTCTTTTGAGCCCTAGAACAGGAGAAGATACAGGTGAAACTCTCCCCCTTTGGGTTTCTTCCTTCATTTTGTTGGGTTTCTTGCTAGTTTTGATCTCTTTCTCTTTCTCCTTCTTCTTTTTGTGGTTTTCCACCATTGGAGAAGTGTGAGAATCATTGGTTGGAGCTTGTTCGAGGATAACTTTCCATCCTAGAGGCTTTGGAGCTTGTTTGGAGCTTCTAAGAGTTGGTAGCATTTTCTTTTTCCTCTAGATTCGGATTTTGTTGGTTTTACTAGATCAAACCCTAGATTTTGATTTTATGGGTTAAATTTGGGGATTTTTTGATTTGACTTCCTAGAACCAAATTGATTGGTTTTAAGAACTTTGTTATAGGGTTGGATTTGAAGATCTACATCCCTTTTTTGAGATCGGAGAGAGATTCGTTAGCTATCGGTGAGTTTCTTCCCCGAAACCTAGTAAAGAGCTTAATGTTTGAGCTTAGCTTTGTTCGTCTCGGCTGTATGTATCCATGTTCTTGTACCTCTAGGGTACTAAGGAGACTTAGGAAGGAACACCTCGTCGTTGAGGCACAGAGGGATTTCGTTTCATCGTGGGTTTGCTTCCGTGGAAATGGGCGAAATGGACCCTAATACCCTTTTACTTGTTGCTAAATTAATGTTTTACAAGTTCATTTCTTGATGCAAATAGAATTTTTATGAACTTTTAGAGCACTTAAATGCATTGCTCGTGTATTCATGAAATTTTACTATATAGTAAGAGATATATGAGTAAATGCATGCATCACGGAAACCATGCTTTACTTGTGAAAGTTAAAAATACATCTCTATTCATGGAGATTATGACTCAGGAATACTGTCTTATGGAACATGTTACCAATGTTTTGGACATAGAGAACATGAGTGTCATTAAAGGGCACTTGAACTTGTAAATATGAAACTGAAACATTTGAACATATTGGTAGGCCACATACATATCTGCTATATTCCATGTTGAGAGCAGGTGACGACATAGAGATAGGCCATCGTCGATGACTTAACAATTCCGATGTTTTAGACATGGAGGACTTGGTACTTGAACAGATCATTGGCTTGGCTTGCCATTTAGTGCTCATTCGCAATGCTTGTTGATGGTCGCTCCCTACAAGCCGTGCACTTCCGGAGTAGCCATCCGCGACAGGACATGCTCGCGTTGCGGGTTGGGCGAAGTGGATCGCCGGTGGGGGAGCTGCATCCTAGAGTGGGGATGTTGACTACACGGAGGCCACTTTAGGCACGGTCAGCAGCCAGGACAGCCTTCGGGTGGTCGTGTATAATGATTGGCTTAGGTGACGTCATGAACGTGAATTTAGAAGACTATTTAAAGTGGACTTGGATAGAATAGTAAACGACAGCAATTTTTACTAATCTTTGCATTGAGGCACTTGGAGCTGGTTGATTTCTGACGCTCTATGCAATGTCTTACACAGTCCATGAATTACATGTTCTAGTTTGATTTATTATTAGAAATCATGCTAAGTGGAGACCCTGCAATGTAGTATAGTAGATTACATTATCACTTTACCGTTTATTATAGTACACTTGTTAGTCACCTGACCGTATTTCTGTGTAGCTTTTGGCTTGTGGCGCAGTTCACTGAAGTCAATTTGCCCATGGGAAACTATTTGTTAATTAGTTCTCACGCGTGTTTTTCTGGTTTTCTTTCTGAGCCTTGGCATCCGGCGGAGCACGGGATCGCGGCAGGGATCGCTGAGTAGTAGCGGGAGTGTTCTATTAGGTGGTTTCCTTTGGTATTTTGATGAGAGTGTGGATTGCTATCCATGTTTATAGAGACACCTAAATTGCT
>NC_033643.1:7922306-7954227 GCF_001540865.1 Ananas comosus | reverse complement strand
GCGGTTGGAGACCGTGTATTCTTGAGAGTATCGCCGATGCGAGGAGTCAAACGATTCGGGGTCCGTGGGAAGCTAAGTCCCCGTTATGTCGGACCGTTTGAGATATTGGAGCGTGTGGGTGCGGTGGCATACAAGCTCGCACTACCACCGAAACTCGCAGGAGTTCACAACGTGTTTCATGTGTCCAACCTCCGAAAGTATATTCGCAACGCGACACATGTATTAGAGTATGAGCCCGTGGAGCTACGAGAAGACATGTCCTACGAGGAGTACCCGGTGTGCATCCTCGATCGAGAAGTTAAAAAGTTGCGAAGTCGCAAGATTCCGTATGTGAAAGTTCAGTGGAGCAACCACGCGGCGCGAGAAGCCACTTGGGAGCTCGAGGAAACTATGAGGCGAGAGTATCCGCATCTGTTTGAGTCAACGAGTTAAGGTATGCGTAATTTCGCGGACGAAATTATTTTAAGGGGTGGAGAATGTAATATACCGGAAATTCGGAAAATAAATATCGAACTTTAGTCAAATTGACCAAAGTGCGAGGATGGTACACTTCGGAAAGTCCGAAGGTGTTAAAACGATCAAAAGTGTGTTGTGGAAGGTTTTCGAGAGCTAAAGAATCAAATTCTGCAAAACTGCAGATTTTCAGCTCTCGGGGACCGGTCCCTGGTGGGAGAGACCGGTTCCCGAACGCGTATGAAACGAGACAGCCGAAAAATCGGCTAAGTCGTGAGAAAGTAGCTCTCGGGAACCGGTCCCTGTCCGAGAGACCGGTCCCCGAGAGACCGGTCCACCAAAGAGAGACCGGTTGCCCTGCGCGCAGCAGCTCTGGCTGCGCGGGGAGACCCTTCGGGAACCGGTCCCTGAAGGAGAGACCGGTCCCCGCCTGCGCGAACAGCCCAGTCCAGGCTGTGTGAAAGAGTGAAAGTTGAGGGGTTTATTTGTATTTTGGCAGCCCAATAGCTATGTTATGGGGCCTAATGAGATTTTCTCTCATTTTCCCCCTCTCATCTCTTCTCTCCCTCTCTCTCTCTAGAAGACAAAGCAGAGAAGAAGAAAAGAAGGAGAAGAAGGAGAAGAAAGAGAAGAAAGTGAAGGAGAAGATCAAGGAGCAAAGAGGCTTCATCTTCTTCCTCTCTAGAGCAAGAAAGGAGCAAGCTTAGAGGTAAGCTTTGCCCCTCCTCATGTTAAATCCCAAACTAGGGTTTGGATTAGAGCAAGAATGGTTTTTATAGAATGTTTAGAGTCTTTGAAGCTTTTCTTTTGCTTCTTTTGAGATCAAGACCATGTGCTTGGTGTGTGGGGTAAAGCTTGAAGGAGAGCTTGACCCCTCTCATGGTGAAATCCAAACTAGGGTTTGGAATGAGTTAGGAATGGTTCTAATGAACTATTTAGAGTATAATGAAGCTACTTTTGCTTCTCTTTGAGATCAAACCCTAGGTTTGATACATGTATTGGAGCTAGGGCACCAAATTGGGGCTTTTGCTCATAGGGATTTTTAAGTGCAATTGACCCTCTAGAAACCTAATTGGGGGTATTTCCGACGCGTTGGTGCGCTCGGATTTACGTTACGAAAAGCCAATGTAAAGTTATGGCCAAATAAGCCTAATTTGGCTTCGTTATGCCGCAGGTAAAGAACGAAGAGTCTAAAAATCCCAAGAAAATCGTCGGAGCACCTAAATAGACCTACGAGGTGGGTGGTGCTTCTCAAACTCATTGAACTTCTCTCTATGCCTAATGTGTCATTCAATTGAGCATATGTTACATATTTGTTGCATGCATTTTAGGGTAAAGTAATGATGAAAATGTAATGTTGCATGATTGTGAGTACAACTTGCATAATATGATGAATGAGAACTATGTAAACGTCGAAAACCCTATGTGTATGCATGAGAGAAAAGTGAGCACCCAAAGTGAGCAAAAGAACAGAGTGGCACAATGATATAGATCGAGTGGCATTTGAAAATGTGAAGTAAAGAGACACTAGAGGTAGTGTGATGCAAAGAACTAACGTGATGTAAAGAATGATGAAAATGACAATGTTTAAAGTTAAAGTAATGTGGGGAGTAAAGAACACGAAGTGCTAGAGGTAGCCAAAAGTAAAGAATGTAAAGAATATAATTGCTAGAGTTAGCAAAAGTAAAAGAAAAAGTAAAGAACAACGATTGCTAGAGTGGCAACATAAAGTGATGTAAAGAACCCTAGAGCTAGTGTAAAGTCATGATTGAACTTATAAATTCTTTGAGTTAAGGATATGATCATACTTGCTATGAGTTCCGTGCTCGAGGGCGGTCGCTCTCCCTCGGGCGATGCGCTCCGGAGTTATGCATCACGGGTTAGAGTAAACCCGAAGGACGGTCCTAGCGGGTGAGTTCCTGCGATGATGGACTTAATGTGAAGCAAGTTAATGCGGCGATAACCCCGGGTTAGCCTTGAGATTAAAGAGTAAAGAACAAAGAGCAAAGAACAAAGTGTAAAGTGTAAAGTGTAAAGAACGAAAGAACTTGCATAATCTGCATATGTTTAATGTTGAGCATACTTCTTGCTTTATTGTTCAGGCATATTAGCATCATGTATAGATTGGTTACTATATGCAGCTTATTCCTTCTATTATGCCTGAGTTAGTCCTAGTGGGAAAGTCGGTGATGTTGAGGCCGAACCCACTAGGAACTTTGTTGTAGTTCTCACCCCACTATTCCACAGAGCCGGGACCGAGCGAGCCGACCAGCGACCGAGGTAAAGGTATCGCACCTTAGACAGAGGCCACCAAAGTTGAGTTTCATTTTGTAGCAAAGTACCCTATGATCATCTTTTGTATATGATGGTAAATGATGTAAAGAAAAGAATGCAATGTGTATTTTGAGGTAAATGTGATGTAAGAAAGACATGATGAAATGATGTAATGAATGTAGGAAAATCGATAAAATTACAAGTTCGATGTATGTATATGATCTAAAATGAATCATATTACTTGTGTAGATGTTTAGTTTTCCTTTCTTTCACTAATGGCTAATGCTTACCCTCGTGTAAGCCGTTTGTGTATGTTTCCGCTAGTGCATTTCTTGTTTGAATTTGTACATGTGATGAGCCTTGGGCGGATAGGGGAAACTCTGTCCGTTCGGCGTCTGTTTGACGTGCTCGGGTCGGGCCAAATTGGTATCGGTCCAGGGGCGTGACACCCGCGCAATGCAACCGGTCTCTCCCAGAGGGACTGGTCTCTCGGGGACCGGTCTCTCCCCGCAGGGACCGGTTCCCGAGAGCTGGTTTTCTGGGACTTAGCCGATTTTTCAGCTTTCTCATTTGTCACGCGTTCGGGGACCGGTCTCTCCCACCATGGACCGGTCCCCGAGAGCACAAAAGCAGCAGTTTGCAGATTCTTGTTTCTTTAGCTCTCGAAGATCCCTTTAAACGCACTTTTACTCATTTTAACACCTTCGGACTTTTCTAAGGGTACCATCCTCGCACTTTGGTCAATTTGACTAAAGTTCGATATTTATTTTCCGAACTCTCGGTATATTACAGTTACCTTCTTATGGTGTATGCATAGTTACCGCAATTATTTACGATGCTTATGATGCAAGTCATGCACGTATATTTTCTACCCATGCCTCCACTTTATGGAGTAATAACAATCATGCGAGTGCTTTCATGCAATAAGGTCACATGCAAGTATTCAACCAGAATAAATGTTCCAACTTAGCTTCTTGTTCAACTTACATGTATTATGTCACAATGTCACAACTACTTGCCTACCACAAGTACGATTTCATCATGCAATTACGCGTCCTGTAGAATGCTAATTCACAAAGTGCCCCTACTATATAGGGTATAAATTCTACATGCAACACGTGTGTACTAGGTACTCTATCATTTTACCATGATTCAATATGCAAGAGTATGTTTCCATCTAAGTCTTATTTCCGTGGAACAATTGCCACATTCACGATCTAACATGCTCATTAAGGTTGCATAAAAGAGAAATCCTTATGAAGTGTCATTTTATGCCTAAGTCCACAAGTATGCCTCTACTATATAGAGCATCAAATTTTCTATACATAACATGTATGTATTAAGTTCTCATAAATTCCAACATGTAATTTTGAGCATGATTAAGCAACTAATTATGTCTCGAAATAGAAAGATAGACATTGGGGAAGTTCACCTATTTCGGTGAGGTCAAACCCACCGGAAGTACTCCGAACTCTTTCGTTTCGCCGAACGAAGTTGTCCCCCAACCTTCTAGCACCCTAAAAGAAATTCTACAGGGTTAAAAGCTACAAAACGACCACTTCAAAAATTTACAACATAAAAGGGTAGAAAATACCTTAGACCAAGAAAATCTTGTCCAAAGTCCAAATCGAAGCTAGAAAGCTTCACAACTAACCTACAAGAGTGTTCTACACCCATCAATTCCAACCCAAAAGCCTCCAATCAAGAAACCCTAAATAGAACCCTAGATTTCTCATTTCTAGGTTTTATTTCGAGAAATTCATAAAAAGGTGAATCAAAGGGTAGATTGATGCTACTAACCTCTCTAGAAGCTCCAAACCAAGCTAAGAGTGAGATAGGGTTAGAAATCTTTCCTCCAAAAGGCTCCAATCCAAGTTCCAAAGCCTCTCCAATGGTGAAAGGGTCACCAAGATGCAAAATAGAGCAAAAGGGAGAGATCAACCTCAAAATACTCAAGTAAAAAGGAGCTAAAAACCCAAAGAAAAGAAGTGGAAACCTACCCTTCCCCCTCCTCTGTCGCAGCATACAACCCCTGTTCAAGGGGTGGGGGTGTATATAAGATATTGCGACAAAAGCGAAAAGATCCCTCAAAAACTGCCAGACTGCAGTTTACACTGTGTACCGGTACATAGGAAAGTGTACCGGTACAAACCACTGTGCGCGCAAACCCGAGCCTCGGGTTGGCAGAATATCCCCATTTGTACCAGTACAACCATCAAGGTGTAACCAGTACACTTTCTGTTCCAGTACAACCATTAAGGTGTATCGGTACACATTCCTGCAGAATGCCACCCGAGAGCACCTAAGTCCTCCCCTTTGGTGACCTTAGCGCTACTTTAAAAACCACAATTCTCGAAAATCAAGCCATAGGTCGGGACAATGTCCACGACCTTCCAGAATATCTGGAAAGACTCAGAACACAGCTCAACACTCGAACCTTGCAATTTGCTAAAGCCCAGTGTGTTACAATATCCCTATGGTTTGTTATTGTTAAAACACTATTTATTTTATAAGTGAAATAATTTTTTTGCCATCACAAACATGTTATTCTAAAAGTCCCAACTATTAATTAAAGAGGAGTAAAAAAGGTCAATTTATATCATTAACTAACTAGGGTTAAGTATTTATTTATGGTTAACTAAAAAATGCTCAATTCATTTCATTAACTAACTAGGGTTAAGTATTTTCCTATGGTTAACTAAAAAAAGCTCAGTTCATCTCATTAACCGATTAGGATTAAAAAATATTTATCTTTAGTTAATTAATTTTTTCTAACGGATTTTAACGCAGTAACATATTTGAAAGTATCAAAATTTTTACAGAATAATATATAAACAAAAGTTGATCTTTATAGAGTCATCGTGTTTGTAAGGATATGTATAAAATTAACTCAATTAAAAGCCTCACAAAAATAGCTCCTTAACTAAAAAAAGGCCGACCTCTTCCCCATTTCATGCCGCGGCCGCCGCCGCCTCCTCCTCCCCCTCCTCCTTATAAATTAGTGTTCTTCTTTACACGTTCTCCAACACCGTCGTGCTCTAATAACTTGTGCTCTCTGTCTCTCCTTGTTTTCTGCCATTAGCAACGCCTAATAATAATATAACTTATTAGGCTCCCCTCTGTTTCTCTTCTCTCCTCCTCGTCTCCTTTTCCTTTTCTCCCTTCAATTATTATCTCTTCTTATTTATTACTTACTACTCATCTTAATTGCCTAATCAATCATCCATATATCTCATCTCATCCTTGGAGTTCGAGAATCTACGAGCTCGTCAGATTCCATTGCTGAGGAAACGAACAAAACAAGCGTCATTTGAAGGCGTTCTTTTGTTTCTTTTTGTTTTGCTCGCATTCGGAGCAAAGCTCAAGATAAAGAAGATTCCCAATCTCGCCACTTCATTCGCTTCTTTTATCTTCTTCACCTTTTGGAACCAATCTATCTCAATGTGCAACCACAGCGTCATTTGAAGGCACTCAACACTTCCGCCGTAAGATCATCTTCTTCTCTCGTTTACTTGCTTCATTAAATTAATTCCGAAATGCTGGTTTCTGAAAATAGTTTTCCTTCGGCACTAAATTACCACTGTTTGGTTTGATTTGTTTTTGAGTTAAAAAATGTACGAGTGCTGCTAAAGCAGCAGCAGGAGCAGAGAACTCGAAGAAGAAGAAGAAGAGAAATTTGAGCAGGAGGGTCTCAATCGGAAGGAAAATGGAAGATTCATTAGAGAGCAGTAATCGGGAGACGCCGCCGTCGTCAAAATCCTCCCCAGGTGTTGTCTACACAGATGTCAACATCGTTCCTGAGCATGCAAACGCAAAAGAAGGGATTCTTCTTAATATTGAATCCACGATCTCAACCCTCCAAGGCAAAATTTCTTACTTCTTTTCAACTATGTTATTTACGGTTCGATCGATTAGATTTCTCTAATAACTGCTTGCATATTATTGTCATTATTATCAGTTTAGAGTAGGATTTTCCCGCATTAACTAATTAAATTAAATTTGATTTTTCTTTCTTTCTTTCTCTCCTTCGTGTTTTCTCGCAGAGGAGATTTTGACGTTGCAACCGAGGCAGCGATGTCTCGATAAGCAGCGGCGAGAGGCTCTCGATAAGATCTTAGATCTGAAAGGTAGCTCCAAATCTTTCTTGATTAGAATTTAGAATATGAAATAAGAATGTGTGGCTAGAATTAGTTGTTGAAGTGCTTCAGGAAGCATTAGAGTGTTTTGTCGGGTTCGATCGCCTCTCTCGACGAATAATTGGAGGTTGAGATCGCCTCCCATCTTCGTGGAATCGGAGAAGATTATTGTTGGATCTGCGGGAACTAAGAAGGGCTTCAGCGTTGATAGAGTGTTCGCTCAAGAATCAACACAAGGTTTACTCAGATTCTCCTGTTTCACAAAAAAAAAAAAAAGAAAAGAAAAGAAAAAAAAGAAAATCGCAACGTAGCGTGTGACATTTTAACTGTTTAACTATTTCAGATGATGTCTTTATGGAAGTTGAGCCCATTCTTCGATCCGCGCTTGACGGAAACAACGTCTGCATTCTTGCTTATGGACAGACCGGTACCGGAAAAACGTACACGATGGTCGGTTTTTTTATTACAAAAGACTAAAAATTCAATTTATTAGGTTTTTCTTTGATCATGTTTGAGCCATTTTCGTAAACGGGTGCTCTGATAAACTGAGCTTTAATAATTTCCTAGGAAGGAGTGAATGGCGAGCCGGGCATTGTTCCTCGAGCCATCGAAGAGCTCTTTCGTCGAGTTTCTCACGACAATTCCGTGCCGTATACTTTGTCTATGAGCATGTTAGAGGTCTACGTGGGTAGCATTAGGGACTTGTTGGTCCCGAAGCAACCTTCATTTAGGACAGCGGCCCTCGTACATAGGAGGTAAGGAAAAAAAAAAAAGGAAAAAAAAGAGGAAAAAGCAAATACTCTTTGAGCTTATTATTTTGATAAGGGAAAAAAGAAGTACGTACCATTTTAAGTGAAAATTACAAACGAGAAAGACTTTGATCTTTTAGGCTAAAATGTAAATATAGCCTCTTTGCACTTTATCCGCCTTGATAATCAAATCCTAGAAAATGACTTCACTGTCGATTAGAAAATCTTGCAATTTCATCCACCCCATAGGAAGGCATTGGTAAGTGTTACTCTCACAAGGCCGTCTATAGGTTTTGATCATCGACACGGTTGAAGTGCAAATGCCTAAAGTACGTAGGGTGGTTACCTGCATTTGAGTAGCCTTTCCTTTATATTGAAATTTGTACTCGGCATTTAACTTTCATGTTGCAATATGGCATAAGCTAGTTGGTAAGATTACTAAGTTACGTACATTTGGTTTTTTACAGCAATCTCAGCATTCTAACTGCTAGTAATGGCGCGGTCGAAATTGAGGGACTCACAGATGTGGAAATAACCGACTTCAAACAAGCTAACCGATGGTATTCAAGGGGGAAACGAGCTCGCTCTACATCATGGACTAATGTGAACGAGACCTCCAGCCGATCACATTGGTGGGTTCATGAGATGCCTTAATTTGGTCTCCCCTTCTGCAACGTACTTTTAATAAATTGTAATGATTTTATTTGTTTTAGTTCTACATGTGTAGCTTGACGAGAATTACGATAAGCCAAACTAGTGGTGTGGGCGAGAGAGTTAGCAAGTTGTGGTTGGTGGACCTCGGGGGAAGCGAGAGATTGCTGAAGACTGGTGCCACTGGGCAGACGATGGATGAAGGGAAGGCTATTAACCTCTCTCTTTCGGCCCTTGGCGATGTTATTTCCGCTCTAAAGAGGAAGCGCAGCCATATTCCTTATAGGTACTTGACTAGCATTTAAGTACCTGTTATGTTTCTCATTCTCAATGTTTCATATTTAGTCTTTTGAAAAAACAGAAAAATTGGAGAAGCAAGAATTTTTGCAACCTCTAGATCGCTAAGTTTTAGACCAACTAACAACCCTTCTACTGCACGACCTATGTGCATGTGCACGGTTTCAAATGATCAAAGAACATTTCAAGCTTTATAACCATGGATAAATATTGGTCAGTCAAAACTGTCGAAAATATTGGTCAGTCAAAACTGTCGATCATGGTCGTGCGTCCGATGCCAGCTTGGTCCTTAAAATTTGAATAGTGGGCTAAAGTTGAAAAAACTGAAGAATACCTCATTTTTGTAAATTTATAAAAAGAAAAGGTGTTTTTTTTTTCCCCTTTTTCCCTTGCATACTCGTCTTTAGATTTTCTATATGCTTTTATGATTCTTGTCTCTGTGTTAGCAGGAATAGCAAACTTACTCAAATTCTCAGCGATTCTCTCGGTAACACAACTTCGTTTACTATCTAAACCAAACTATCATGAATTTTTTGGAACCATGTTTTATGATATTACTTTGCTCTATTGAATAAAATAGGTGATGGTTCGAAAGTTTTGATGATCGTGCACATTAGTTCCGGTGAAGATGATCTAGGGGAGACACTGTGTTCGTTAAGCTTTGCGCAAAGAGTGCGGTCAGTTGAGTCAAATAGAGAAATTTCGGAGGTATATCCTTCTCTTTTCTAATCTTTTCAAACTCTTCTACTCTATTCCAAGATTAGACATTGGTATCGCATGCAAAATTCCATGTCCGTGTAGGATTTAAAGAGGCAGAAGCAAACATGTATCGCTGAGCTCGAACAGCAAATAAATGATATTGAAGAAGAGCTCGAGAACATAAGAAAACAAATCAAGAGAACCCATAACTTGATTCAGGAAAAAAAGCAGCTCTTTCCACCGAATGATCCAACCATTGAAGATCACGAGGGATCACCGAGAAGCCCGCTCGTGATAGGCCATGGTGAAATTACAGAAAGCCTCCCAACTACAGAAAAAACTGCAAAGAAAACAGTTTGCAGATCGGGTCCTCGCTTTATGGCTTCTACCGTATGCAGTCGACAGAGGCAAATTGCAGGCGGAGAAGTAAGTGGAAAGATACGAACCGCAAAATCGGTCAGCAGAAGCAATGCGGATTTTTCTGTGTCTCAGTCGTTCAATCTTTCCGGTCGTTACGTTATATCAAACTTAAAGAATGCTAAGACTAATTTGGTGAAATTTGAAGGCACGATCGCGAAGGGGCGAGATTTGTTACTTAAATGCAAACCAGACAACATGAGCCATAACAGCATCGATTCGAAATCATCCTCGAATAAGAAGGTGTCCAAGTCTCATCCTAATTTGAAGGCTACACTTCCTAAACACAGAAGAAGAATGTCTGACCTATTGTAAGAGAACGGCATGGCAGCAAAAGTATTATAAGATATAGAGTGAAGCTTGTGAGTGGAGTGATGAAGTGATTTTCTTTTCTTTTCTTTTCTTTTCTTTTCTTTTGTGGCTTGATTAAATTTTTACTTCTTTTTTTTTATTATTATTATTATTGTTTTGGTGGTTTGTTGGCTTGATTCTTTTGTAAACTTGGCTTTTTGCCCTTCCTTGTGATGTTTTTAGTTTGGCATCGAAGGGCCCAGAAAAGATGTTTGGCATTAGGGTGATCGTGAATTGATTTTGTATCTGTTAGTGGGGTTAGTTGTATTGTTACTACAATTTGGAGACCTAATCATTGCTGAATCATTAAAATTTGTTCTTTCGGGGGTTTTTATTTCACTGGTTTTTGACCCTGATTTTAACTTTGCTCCAACTCCAATAGTTTTAGTTGTAATGATTTTGTTTGGCAGTTGTGGCAGTCGTGGCAGTTGAGGCCTTCACTTTCAGCATATCAAATAAAAGTGTCATGTTTGTTAAATAATTTGGAACAACCGTGTTTTTAATATTTATGTTCAGCACACTCCCTTATTTCTAAGCCAGACACTTTTTTTTTCCCCTTTCGTTAGGCCTGTTAGGCCTGAGATGTGGATTTGAATTAAATATGGAAAAACTAAGTGAGACTAAGAGCTTCCGCTATAATATCATACTAAATTATATGAAACAATGTAATTCTCCAAAAGCTTAAGCTAAGAGAAAATTGACTTTTTTTTTTTTTTTCTCAGCTGACACTTTTCTCTACTTTTAGGCTCTACATTTTTTTTTTTTGTTAGGTCCGAAATGTGGAGGTGAATTGAATAGGAGGAAATGGACAAGACAGAGGACCTAATAAGATTTGAATTTAAGACATCATTGGCACGGACTAAGTGATTATGCTCGCACACCTTTCTCAGCGAAGATAGACAAGTTTTACTCTTTGTTTGCTACTCCGGACCAAAGCGCCTTACGACTAAAGTGCGAAAGAGAGAAAAAAGAGAGATAGAGGTTCTTTGGAAAAATAAAACTAAGTATCTCTATTGCTTAAAAAAAAAAGAAATTATAAACGCATCTCTTTATGCTTGGCCTCAGTCAATCCCCTCCATGTATAGAGGCCTATGGTACATTGAAGACACCCTACTAATCAGCCTGAAAAACTGTATAGAGAATCCTTTGAGTTGCCTATGAGCCTTGAGTATCTGCTGGCAGTTTCGGAGGCTTTAATTTATACAGTTGTGTTATGTTTCGTCTCCCACAGAAGTTGTTGAAACGATTGCCCTCTTCGACTACCCAATTCAGTTTGCCAAGTTAGTTAAGGGGCTTGGGCCAAAATTTTTCTAAGTCCCTGCTCTCATATCATGTTTAGTAATTTGAAACAACAAATTTTTTCTCTGTCCCTGCTCTCATATCATGTTAAGTAATTTGAAACAAACAATTGTCCTTAAACAGCTTAAGCTCCCAAAGGGTGACGTTTTTAAAACAAATTTCTTTTCAACAATGTCATCAATATTGCTGAACCTTTCTTTTTTTAATTGGGGTTAAAAATTAAAGCACTGAGGACAAATATATAATGATCAAACTATATATAATTTCGATCCAACCTCAAGGACTAAATTGTTACAATTAAAACAATAACGATGACAGTACTGACGCTGGGATCATATTTCAGGAGCTGAATTTGTACGTAATCCGTTTCTCAACAAGGAATTATGAAACGTTAAAACCACTTCAACTGTAGTAGAATCTTCTGCACAACTCTAGATAATTTGAAGCTTTAATGGATCTTTCGTAGAGCTTCTTACTGTAGGAGATTGATTAATCGGTGTGGGTCAGGTCATAGGGCAATTTCTTACGGACTTGTAATTTAATGCTCTGAAACAAAAAAAAAGCTGAAATGGCTTCTGATTATGCCAAAAAAAAAAAAAAAGAAGAAAAGTTGGGAATCTAGGGCTGCTGCTTCTGGAGTGGTTTACCTCTTCCAAAGCCAAAGCCAAAGCCAAAGCCGTTGGGACTTGGTCGGAGACAAAAGAGGTAGAATCTACAAAACTTTTGATCATGAACCTTTGGCTTTGCTGGAAGTTTCCAGAGGCCAACAAGCAAAGCATTGACACGTCTAGATGCTAAATATGAGATGAAGCACTTAATTAGAACAGGACATAGAGCTTGCTAAGAGGAGATGTTAAATAGTATAAAAAGATCGTTGTACTTTAATGGCTTTGTTTGATTTGGGTATAAATAAGAATTGTATATTTCAGAGATAGATATAAGTTCAGTATAAGTCTGGAATAGATTAATTTTGCATTTGGATGAAAAATTAAGTTCTTACCGAAAATAAGAAAAATAGCGTTTGGATAAATAAAATGGAATAAGAAGAATAGTGAATAGTTATAAATAAAAAATAATAATATTGCTCCTTATATTACATTTGAATTTAAAATTTAAAATTTTATATTTAAATTTAAATATATAATTTTAAAATTTTAAAAATTTAAAATTTAAAATTTAAATCAAATTAGAAAATTTAAAGTTCTAAATTTAAGATTAAATATAAATTTTAAAATTTTAAAATATCAATTTCAAAATGAAAATTTTAAAATTTAGAATTTAAAATTATAAAATTTTAATTTTAAGATTACAAATCATAAATTTTAAAATTTTAAAATTTAAAATTTAAAATTAATTTTTTTAATAGGATAATTGCCTATATACCCACTAAACTTCAGAAATATCTTATTTACTCCTACTTTTTGTTTTCTTTCCAATATAAATCTCATATGTTCCTCCGTTATTCTAAAATATTTCTATAGTTATCACCTATTAAGTTAATTTGGGTTAAATGTGAGTTAAGTTGTAAGGAAGTGAATTCTCGAAATACAAGAGTTTAACTTCGATTAGAATCGACTTATTGTCGATTGGGTGTGCTTCGAAAAGTCCGAATGCGATGACAATGCAAAAAGTGCATTGTGGTTGGTCTCGAGAGCAAGTGTGCGAATCTGCACAAATTGCAGATTTTGCTCTCGGGGACCGGTCCTTGGTGGGAGGGACCAGTCCCCGTAAGCAAAGAGGGCGGCAGAAAAGCTCTGCGCGCAATGTTTGCTCTCGGGGACCGGTCCCTGGTGGGAGAGACCGGTCCCCGTACGCGTGGAAACTGGCAGAAGAGCTCTGCCCGCAAAGGTTGCTCTCGGGGACTGGTCCCTCTAGGGATAGACCGGTCCCCGTAGCCCGAAAATGCCCTGGATGGGCTGAGTCATGGTGGACAAGTTGAGGGGCTTTTATGCATTTGTAGCATAAGTGGAGGCTATATGAGAGTGAGCTCTCTCTCTTTTCTCATTTTCTTCCCTAAACACAACCCTAGCTCCCTCTCTCTCTCTAAGCTCTCTTCCTCTCTCTCTAGAAGGTGAAGAAGAGAAGGGTTTTGGTGGAGAAGCAAGCTAGGAAGGGGATCACCTCCATCTTCTTCGTCTTCTACTTGGTAGGAGCTATCTTACGAGGTAAGCTTCTAAGCCCAACCATGGTAGATCTCTAGGGTTTGGACTTCTAGCTCTAGAAATGGTTTGGTTGGACCTCTAGTAAGCTTAATAGGTGTTTAATGCTTAAATCTAGAGATTTGTTGGAGTAAATTGCAAAGATGCAAACCTAAGGCTCTAATTTGGGGTTTTTGCTTAATAGTTGAGCTTGATCTCAATTGATGGTATCTAAACCTAATTGCTAGGTGTCTAAACGCGTGGGTGAAGACGGATTGACGATTCGTCGAGTCGGTAGAGAGATATCGGCGAAAAGGGACCATTCGAGTTTCGTTCCCGCCTAGGAGGCCGAGACGACGTCGTGGCAAGTGCCGAATCACGTTCCTAAGTCTTGACATCGTCGAAAGGTGGATGGTGTCATCCCGAAGCAACCAGGCTCCTCTTTATGTCTTAGTACATTATAACCTTGCATCTCTTATACATGTGCATTGTAGGATTGCATTGTTATTCCATTTCCTTATCTAGTTGATATCAATGTATGAGTTGAATGCTTGATATAGTATTTAGATAAGGATTGGGTCTTGACATTGAATCCTAAAGTGCCGAGGAAAGGAGATGGGCTCGATGGTTACCTAGTGACATGATGAGTGGCATATGAATGATAATTGAAACAGGACGAGTGGCATCTAACTTAGCGTAAAGTGACACTAATAAATGCTAAACTTAGGGATAGGTGGACTCCCTAGTGATGGCTCGTAGAGCAAGAACATAGTGTAGTTAAACACTTGTATATGGACATTGGGATAGATGGATTCTCGAGTGATTTCTAGCCCTAGCTGATAGGGTATCCTCGAGTTGAGAGGATTGGATCATACTCACAGTTTGTTTATACTTGTGGTGGTCGCGCCATGCAAGTCGTCGTGCACTCCGGAGTTTGGGGCGAGAGGGACAGAGTTGATGTCCTGCAGACGGCCTTGGGTTTGAGAGCGAGGTGCGTCTCCTTACCTTACGAGATGGCGAGGTGAGTCGTGGGCGAACCTAAGGGATCACCAATGATTGGTTAAATAAGAGGATAGCATTGCTTATTGGACATTTGCTTGTTGGACATTGCTTAGTGGACATGGTAGCATGTTAGTAGATTACTTACTATGTGATGCATGCATACATTACTCTTGATTGGGCAAAGTAGTGTAGTTTTCCTACTATGTCGTTTACTGCTTTTATTATCTATCTATCTGTGTGCTCTTGCCCGCTTGGACCAAGTGGGGAGATCGGCGGAGTCGGCGGCCGAACCCACTGGGAACTATGGACAATAGTTCTCACCCCACTTTGTTGCAGGGCCTAGTTCGAGTATGCCGGGCGAGGATCGCGGCAAGGGCATAGCGCCCGACCAGTAGCAGTGTAGTCGCTTTCCTATTTTGCATTAGCACCGTTCTATGTTTATGAGTGATTTGGAGGAGAGCTATCGATGTATTTTGGTGATGATCTAGTGGGCAATGTATTCATTTTGGGAAAGATGCAAATGTAAAATTAATGTAAATGAATGCAATGTGATGTAATAGCTAGTTATATCTCTCTTTGTTCACTTGTATGTACTCGTGATTCTTGCTCTTATTTGTTGGCACTTGTCGTGCCCCTCGTTGATTGTGTATGTATAGAATTTCTTTTTCTGAGCAAATTCTTGTACATGATCAGGTTGTTTAGCCTTGGGCGGGCATGGGAGGTGTTGTCCGTTCAGCAACTGTTCGACGTGCCCGTACCGGACCAAATTGGTAGCGGTCTCGGGGCATGACATAAGTATCTACCAGAGTTAAAAAAAAAAAGGATAACTTCAAAACCCCCTCTGTGGTTTCGCACTTTCTCACTTTAGTACCCTGTAGTTTAAAGTGTATCAATTTGCCCCCCTTGTGGTTTCGTTTTTCTCTTTTTATTATCAATTTTATTATTTTTTTTCTTAAATCAGTGACAAAGTTAAAATTAAAGGGTACTAAACCACAGGAGGGCAAATTGGTACACTTTAAACCACAGGGTACTAAAGTGAGAAAGTGCGAAACCACAAGGGGTTTTTTAAAGTTTTCCCTAAAAAAAATCAAAATTTCTCTTTTGTCCTTAATTTACGGGTAAATAAAAAATAATGGTGATAGCAGAAGGGTATATTTGAAAAGACTAAAAATCAAAATACTTTTTATACTCCTAATTTAATGGCAAATAGAAAACATCGGTGATGGTGGAAGGGTATTTGAAAGGGCAAAATAGTAATTTCATACAGATAACAGCTATTGCGAACAGTTCATTAATAGAATTTAATTCTAGAAGTATATTGGAAATAGGTTGGAACATAAAAATGGTATTTTCAATATTAACCTTCTAAGGAGTAAATCAGATTGTCGAGAACTTTTTAGGGATATATAAGCAATTGCCCCTTTTATAAAAATTAAATAGGAGTGGGAACAGCTGTCCCACCCTATTCCCACACAAAGGGTGGGATAGCTATCCCACCCTTTTTTCTTTTGTGTTTGGGGATAAGAGGGGGGGTAACCCCTTATCCCCCCATCCTCCAACCAAACCCCAGCTCAAACTAGTAGAAACCGGTGTTTAATATTTTATATTTAATAGGAGCTTGAGAACAATATTTAAATATTTTATATTTAACAGGATAATATAAATTTTCTACTAGGAAATATGCAAAACACCGCTGACCTTTTATTATTTTGAAAACAAGTGCCTAAGTTTCTAAGTTTAGTGATTAGACCTCCAAAATTTTATCAAATAACTAGATAGGTATCTCTATTTTAATCAAAATTAAGTATTATATAGCAAGTTTTTATTACTTATATTGCATATAATCTTGTGAAGCTTTAAAACACCAAAAAGGCAATTAGAATGGGAGGTTATTTTTAAATCCCAATGCTTAATTATCATAACTAAAAGAGAAAAACAAGTTTCTTTGCTGTTTTAAGGTTATATAAAATTACTTACAAGATATATAATCAAAATGGTTGTTTAATTGATTTTTCTTTTCTTTTTTTTGAGTGGAGATACTAAACTATTTGATGAATTTGAGTCCAGTTGCCAAATTTCAAAGTTAGGTGCCTATGTGCACGAGTGCCATAAAGTTCAGGGGGATTGTGCATTTTTTCGTTTTTCTTAAATTTTCAAGTAAAGAGAGAAAATCATCGATATTGAAGAATGTTAACTTAGTTGTAATATACCGAAATCTCGGTAAACGAATATAGAACTTTAGTCAAATTGACCAAAGTGCGAGGTTGGTACACTTCGGAAAGCCCGAGGGTGTCGAAAAGAGTAAAAGTGCATTGTTGGAGATCTTCGAGAGCTGGAGAATCAAAAAATCTGCAACTGTAGTTTTTGAGCTCTCGGGGACCGGTCCCTGGTGGGAGAGACCGGTCCCCGTACGCGTGAAATCTGAGAAGTGGGAAAATCGGCTAAGTCCCATGAGAGCAGCTCTCGGGAACCGGTCCCTGCGAGAAGAGACCGGTCCCCGGGAGACCGGTCCCTCAGTGTGAGACCAGACCCATTTTGCGAGGCTGTGGGGAGTGCTCTCGGGGATCGGTCCCTTGCTAGAGAGCCGGTCCCCGTATGCGAAAATGGCCCAGTCTGGGCTATGCATTGAGATGAAAGTTGAGGGGCTTAAATGCAATTGTGCATTTGTGGGGTTATGTTATGAGGGATGAGGACTTGTTTCCTCATTCTCTCCCACACACACACACATTTTTTAGAGGCTCTTTCTCTCTCTCTAGGAGTCTCTCTCTCTAAAAGAGGTGGAGCTAGGAGGGGGATTTGGAGGAGAAGAAGACCAAGAAGGGAACAAGCTTCTTCTTCTTCTTCCTTGGTGCAAGAAAAGGAAAGCTTTGAGGTAAGCTTCTTACTCCTCTCATGGTAAAACCCTAGAATGAGTTTTGATTGACCTAGAAATAGTTTTAATGGAACCTTTAGAGGATTTGAAGCTTTCTTTTGCTTCTCTAAGAGATCAAAACCCCAAATTTGGTATATGTGAAGCTAGGGCACCCAAATTTGGGGCTTTTGCTTGTGAGGGTTTCAAAGTGAAATTGGCCCTCTAGAAATCTAATTGGGGGTATTTTCGACGCGTTGGTGCGCTCGGTTTAACATTACGAAAAGTCTATGTAGAGATATAAGCAAAAAGGGCCTAATTTGGCTTCGTTTTGCCGCAGGTAGCGAACTAGGAGGCTAAAAATTCCAAGAAAATCACCGTAGCACCTAAGAAAGCCTACNTATATATATATATATATATATGTGTGTGAAACAAAACATCGGGAGAATTGCTATTGTAGTTATTTCTGTACATGTGTCTTCTTCGTAACTTAGGAATTTTACTACCTGTTTTATCTGTTGCATGCATAGTAGGGTGATGAAATGATAATGTTGTGAATATTGCATTTTGTGAGTTCAAATTGCATTATGAAATGCTAGAGAACCTAAGAACCCTATGTATGCATGAGATGTAATGTGAGAACCTAATGAGGCAAAGAACATAGTGACACGATGAAACATAGATCGAGTGGCATTAGCAAAGGTAAAGAGAATGTGAATGCTATAGTATATGAACACTAGAGCTAGTGTGTGGCATCAAAAAAAACAAGTGTGGTATAGAGAACAAAGCTAGAGTTAGTATCAATGTGGCATCAAAGAACAAAAAGGCTAGAGTTAGCAACAAGTGTGGCATAAAGAACACTAGGGTTAGTGTAATGACAGGATTGAAAGTAAAGAATGCAAAGAACATGAGATTGAGACACAATGACATTCAACCTTAGAGCTAAGAGTCATTTGTGCATAAATTCCTTAGAGTTAAGGAACGGATTGAACTTGACATCTTTAGAGTTAAGGATTTGATCATACTCGCTATAAGTCCCTGCTCGAGGGCGGTAGCTCCCCCTCGAGCGATGCGCTGCGATGCGCTGCGGAGTTTGTCATCACTGGGTTGGTGCTGTTCCCCAGAGGACGGTCCCAACGGGAGGAAGCTGAGGGCCCGTTAAATGGAATTTTGAGTGGGTGAGTTAATGAGGCGAAACCCCCGGTTAGCCATGAGATTGAACGAAAGAGATTGAACGAAAGACCAAAGAACTTGCATTCTACATGAGTTTTATATTGAGCATCTTTATTGATAGCATTGTTCAAGCATATTAGCTGCATATGTATAGTTGGTTATTTATCTGCTTTCTTTCTATTATGCCTAAGTTAGACCTAGTGGGAAAGTCGGTAAGATTAGGGCCGAACCCACTGGGAACTTCGTTGTAGTTCTCACCCCACTATTTTCACAGAGCCGGGACCGAGTGAGCCGGCGAGCGACCGCGGTAAAGGTATCGCGCCGTAGACAGAGGCTACCCGAGTCGGGTTTTATACTTTGTTAGTAGCTTACCCTTCTAACTTCTTTTGTATTTGAAGATGCTGATGTATAAAGCAAAGAAAGAAAAGAATGTAATGTTTTACTTTGAGCAAATGTGATGTAAAAAGAAATGATGAAAAGCAATGTAAAGGCAAATGTGATAGCTGAATATAGTGTAGTTGTTTAGTTTCCTTTCTTTCACTAATGGCTGTTGCTTACCCTCGTGTAAGCCGTATTTGTATGTTTCTGCTTGTGCATTCCTTTACTTGAATTGTACATGTGTTGAGCCTTGGGCGGGCAGGGAAAACTCTGTCCTTTCGGCGTCTGTTCGACGTGCCCGGGCCGGCCCAAATTAGTATCTGTCCCAGGGTGTGACAGATATGGTGGTATCAGAGCCAAAGTGAAAGAATAGGAATGGACCTAGAGACCCTTAGGACTGGAAATGACTTAAGGATCTAGGAAACGTGAGTGACGTGGAATCAAAGTTAGCGAAAGCATGCGATTGGGTCAAGTTGGGATGTCTCTAATGTAATTAGAGGCTAGGTTTAAATTGATGTTTGTTCTCTATTCCTTGTGTTGTGTCGGGCAGCCGACGACATAATGCTTGGGCCGAGAACGAATGCATAAGTTGCTTTCGCCGAATTGGGTATGGTTGAGTAATGTTGGTCATGTAGCTAATGCGAGTTGCTTCTTTTCAGAAAGTAATGGCACCTCGTGGTCGACCGCAAACAAGGTCGATGCCAGAGGAGCCGAGTGCGGCGCGCGAACAATCCAGAGCTAGTAGCGACGGTGAGCTTCGGGAGCAAATGGCCGCGCTTATTGGCATAGTGTGGCAACAAGCGGAGTCTGTTCAACGCCAAGGGGAGCAGATTCAACGGCTCCAGGAGGCTTTGGAGCGTCAGCAAGCGGCGGCGGCCCAGGAGGGTGTTGAGCATGTCGCGCCCCCTGCGGTGGTGCTCAGCGTAGTTGAGGGAGCGGCGGCAGTGGCGACTGTGCCCGTCACGGTAGTACCGGCCGGATCGGGAACCTCAAATCCCGATAGTGCGACAGTAGAGGCGGAGCGAGAGCGCACGCTGGCAGCTCTCATTCAGTTCCAGAAGTTCAACCCACCTGTCTTTGAGGGTGGAGTGGTGGAGCCAGCGATCGTGGAGTAGCGAATCGACCAATGGAAACGCTCTTCGAGGACCTGAATACCTCGGAGAAGGACAAAGTGTACGTCGCCACCCATTGTCTCGCGAAGGCGGCGAAGGTATGGTGGAAACGAGTTAGGCGGGATCGATCTACCGATCTTCCGCCTATGCTTTGGGAGGAGTTCAAGAGGGCGATATTCGCGAACTGCTTCCCCGACATGGTAAAGCGGAGACTACAAGAGAAGTTCCGCAAGTTGAGACAAGGTGATCGATCAGTGGGGGAATACAAGCAAGAATTCTCTCACATTATCGACTGCATCCCGAATGTTGTTCGAGATGACCGGGACTGCGCTGACTGGTTCTTACAAGGACTCCAGCCAAGAATCTATGAGAAGGTGCAAATTCTTAAGTTGACGACCTTTGCGGAGGTCTTCGATCGAGCCTTATGGGCGGAGCACGACAGTGCCCACACGCGAGAGGAGCGCGAGGTTATGGCTGAGACAAAGGATAGGGACAAGAAGCGAGCGGCGGGTGGTGCCGGGGGCCGGTCAAATACAAAGAAACCCCCTCGGTGTGACGCCCCAACTTCCCAAGGGGTCACCCATCCTAGGACTACTCCCGTCCTAGCACGCTTAACTCTCTTAACCTCTTGGGCCTTGCCACCACCCAAAATGCTTAAGCCGGGTTAAGAGTTTAGCCATATTATATCTCATATATAGGACTATCTGGGGTCTCACAATCTTCCCTCCTTTAAGCCCTGACGTCCTCGTCAGGCTCAGACGCACAAGTACCAGGCGATGTGAGACTGGTCTCGCTAGCCCATAATCCAGACCCTGGCTCAGCCGAGACTCATCTCACACTTCCGGCTGGTAATTGGCTCTGATACCAACTGTGACGCCCCAACTTCCCAAGGGGTCACCCATCCTAGGAGTACTTCCGTCCTAGCACGCTTAACTCTCTTAACCTCTTGGGCCTTGCCACCACCCAAAATGTTTAAGCCGGGTTAAGAGTTTAGCCATATTATATCTCATATATAGGACTATTTGGGGTCTCACACTCGGTATCCCCAATAGCAGTCGAGGAGCTGGCGACCACCTCGGTGCGTCATATGTGGCGGAGAGCACCGAGTGTCAACCTGCTCGCAACGTGAAGGAAAATGTTTCAAGTGTAGCCAACCGGGACATCTTATCCGGGAGTGCCCGAGCTGGACGTCGTCTGCACCGACGGCGGCATCGGCACCGTCTACCCCGAGGCAGCTTGCGGGGTTGCCACCAGCGATGTCGGTTGGGCGCGTGTCGTCACCGCGTCAGCCAGAGGGATCACGAGCACCTAGTGGCCGGATTTTCGCCACTCAGGTGGAGGAGCAGCCTGCAGCACCAGATGACGTTGTGGCCGGTATTATTCTGATCAATGGCACTAGAGCTAGAGAGAATACTACTCACATCCATGTACAATCCACATAAGGCTCTACTACATAGAGTTGAATTTGATGATACATAACACATGCATTTTAAGTATTCTAAAATTCATAAAAATCGTATCTAGCATGAATAAGCATGCATTTCGAAGAAACAACGAGTACAAAACACATAGGAGACATTTCTCCCCTATTCCATGAAGTCAAACCCACCGTGGCTGTCGCAACCCTTCGTTTCGCCGAACGAAGTTGCCCACTACTCTCCTAGCACCTTAAAGGTATAGAAAAGAGAAATGCACGAACGTTACGAACAACCCATTGCTCAAACATTAAGCAACACAAGCAAAGGTAAAGAAAACTCACCGGATGCGAAGGAAACTCTCTCGATCTCCAAATAGGAGTTAGAGTCCTTCAAAACCAACCTAAACAAAGGTTCTAAGTTCAACAATTTGGTTCCAAAACCCTTTAATCAAAAATCCCCATTCTAACCTAAATCTCTAATTCTAGGGTTTCATTTAGTAAAAGCTACTAAAACATGAATCAAGAAGTAGATTAGGCTTACTAACCTCTCTAAAGCCCCACACACCAAGCTTGCAAGTAAGCTAGGGTTGAAGATCTTCCTTCCCACAAGCTCCAATCTCCAATCCAATGCTTCTCCAAGGTGGAAATCCCAACAAGGAACAAGAAGAAGCAAAGAGAGATGATCCAAAATAGGCTAAAAGCAAGAAAAAGGAAAAGGAAATCAAGAGAGGAGCTCTTACCTCTCTTCTCCACTAGTCAGGGCTCAAAGAAGCCTCTAAGGGCTATGGGGTATTTTATAGATAGGTTACAAATGCAAAAACAACACTCAGATCATGCAGTCTGAAATCTGCACTGTGTACCGGTACACGGGAAAGTGTACCGATACAAAACCCTGTGCGCGCAAACCCGAGGCTCGGGTTGGCAGAAAATCTCACTTGTACCGGTACAACCATCGAGTTGTCATCGGTACACTTTCTGTATCGGTACAACCATTAAGGTGTACCGGTACACAGCCCAGCAAAATGCAACCAGAGAGCAGCCTAAGTCCATCACTTTAGCGACCTTAGCGCTACTTTAAATACTACAATTCTCGGGATACGAGCCATAGGTCGGAACACTGTCAACGACCCTCCAGAATATCTGAAAAAACTCGGAACACTGATCAAACACTCGAACCTCGCAATTTGCAAAGACCCAGTGTGTTACATTCACCCCTCCTAAAAAGGAGTTTCGTCCGCGAAATTCAAAAACAACGTACCTCAAGACTCCATCCGGAAGAGATGGGGATAGCGCTCCTGCAAAGCGCTCTCAAGCTCCCACGTGGCCTCTCGCTCCTCGTGGTTGCTCCAAATAACATTCACATACGGAATATGCCGATTCCGCAGCTTCCGTACCTCGCAAGCCAAGATCCTCACGAGTTGCTCCTCAAAACTCAAATCATCTCTCAGCTCTATAGGTATAGCATCCAAAACATGAGCCGGTTCGAAGATGTACTTCCGAATGACCGATACATGAAAGACGTTGTGTACGCCCGATAGGTTCGGTGGTAGGGCAAGTCGATACGCTACCGGACCTACACGCTCCAAAATCTCATATGGTCCAATAAATTGGGGGCTCACCTTACCCTGAATCCCGAATCTCCTGATCCCTCTAGTCAGCGAGACCTTCAAGAAAACATGGTCTCCAACTTGGAACTCCAAGTCCCACCGTCGTCGATCGGCGTAGCTCCTTTGTCTACTCTGTGCCGTCAAAAGTCGCTCCCGAGCAATACGAACCTTGTCCTCAGCTTCCTGGAGCACATCAGGGCCTAAAGCCAATCTCTCGCCAACTTCACTCCAATGAAGTGGCGATCTACACTTCCGTCCATAAAGTGCTTCGAAGGGTGCCATCTTGATGCTTGCTTGATAACTGTTGTTATAAGCAAACTCTGCCATCGGTAGATGCTGCGACCATCCTTCTTGGAAGTTTATCACACATGCTCGGAGCATATCCTTAAAGTCTGAATAGTGCACTCCAACTGTCCGTGACTCTGAGTGTGAAAAGCAGTGCTGAAATCCAATCGAGTGCCTAAGGCGTCCTGCAGACTCCTCCAAAAGTGAGAAACAAATCGGGTGTCTCAATCAGATACAATTGAGGTAGGCATTCCGTGAAGTCGTACAATCTCATCAAGGTACACTTGTGCGAGCTTCTCTCTAGTCCAAGTAGTATGAATAGGTATGAAGTGCGCCAACTTCGTCAACCTATCCACGATCACCCAAATAGCATCATGCCCGGCCTGAGAGCGAGGCAATCCCATAACGAAGTCCATGGTGATCTTCTCCCACTTCCATACGGGAATAGACAAACTCTAAAGTTTTCCCGCAGGCAATCGGTGCTCCGCCTTTACTTGTTGGCAAGTTAGACAACAAGCTACAAACTTGCAAACATCATTTTTCATCCCGGGCCACCAATAGAGCAACTTAAAGTCCTTGTACATCTTGGTACCTCCCGGATGTATAGCATAGGGTGCCCAGTGTTGTAAATCTGACTTCGCCCCCGCATTCGGGCACCTATTGATTAGGTTTTCAAGGCTTCAAATGAGATTAATCTTATACTTTACCAAAAACCTTATTTGGGCGCCCTAGGTTTGCACCTATAGCAAACCACCAAATCAAAACCTTAGATTCTAGCATTGATCTATTTAGAAGCATGCTAGAGGTCCAATTGACCCATTTCAAAAGCTCAAAGCCCAAAAACCCTAAGTTCACAAAGCTAGGGTTTGGTAGCTTACCTCTTGAGCTACACCAAAGAGAAGAGGAGAGGGAGATGAAGGTGTCCAAGGCCTTCCTCTTGATCTCCTTCTTCTTCTCCTCCCTTTTTCTTCTTCTCCTTTTCCTTCCTCTCCTCCTTGTTCTTGTTGTTCTTCTTCTCTTTCTAGAGAGAGAGAGGGAGAGAATATGAGAGGGAGTGAGAGAGTAAGGGAATGAGAGAGGGAGAGGGAAATTTCCCATGTATACCCCTCATCTAATGGTCATTTTGCACTTAAACCCCTCCACTTTTTCATCCTTCCACAGCTTTTACTGGGCAGAATTCGCGCGGAGAGACCGGTTTCCCCGACTTGGGACCGGTCCGCGAGAGCAGCCCATGCTGCCAGAGGCCCTTCTCGCGTTCGGGAACCGGTCTCTCCCTGGGAGACCAGTCCTCGGGAGACCAGTCCTCGCCTGAGAGACCGGTCCTCGAGAGCTCGATTTTTAGGACTTAGCCGATTTTGGCCTTCTCTCACTGGCGTCGCACACGGGAACCGGTCCCCCTCAGCCAGGGACCGGTTACATCAAAGATCCCCAGCAACCACCAGCCTCGGGGACCGGTCTCTCCCTGCCAGGGACTGGTCCCCGAGAGCAACTTCAGCCCAGTGCAGGTTTTGCACTATATGCTCTCGCGGACTCAACTCTAATGCACTTTTTGTGTTTTGGATAACTTTAGCTTTCCCGAAGGATACTCACTCGACAATTAGTCGATCCTGAATGAAGTACAACTCTTGAATTTCGAGAATTTACTTTCTTACAATTAGTAAGCCCGAACGGCATAACTGTGAACTCATAATGTCCATACCGTGTTCTAAAAGCTGTCTTCGATACGTCCTCGGGTTTGATCTTTAACTGGTGGTATCCCGACTGCAAGTCGATCTTGAAATACACACTCGATCCTTGAAGTTGATCAAATAAGTCGTCGATCCTCGGCAATGGATACTTATTCTTGATCGTGACTTTATTAAGTTCACGATAATCCACACATAGGCGCAGTGATCCGTCCTTCTTCTTGACGAACAAGACTGGTGCTTCCCAATGTGAGACGCTCGGTCGAATGAAGCCCTTGTCCAACAAATCCTGCAGCTGTGCCCTCAGCTCTTTTAGTTCCGCCGGTGCCATCCTATAGGGCGCCTTTGAGATTGGGGCAGTCCCAGGGACGAGATCTACCACAAACTCAATCTCCCTATCAGGTGGCATCCCCGGTAGCTCAGCTGGAAACACATCTTGGAATTTTCGTACCACCGGAATATCCTCAATCCTAGGGGTGTCATCATTGCCCCTCAGTACAACACTAGACAAATAGGCTATGCAACCTCTGCTGATTAGCTGCCTGGCTCGAGACGAGCTGATCGTCATCGCAAACAGCGAACTCCGGCATCCTCTAAATACAACCTCAGTCTGCCCCAGTTCTCTAAAAGTAACCGTGCGATTCATGCAATCGATCGTGGTATAGTACTTGGTCAACCAGTCCATACCCAAGACAACATCGAACTCCCCCAGCTTGCGCAAAGCTAGCAGATCCACAAGCATAATCCAATCCTCTACCCGAACAGGGCAGCTGGGGCAAAACTCTTGAATATCCAAAGTGTGGTCGGGTACTACAACCTGTCCCGAATGCAACAAAGAAAGCAAAGGGATGCCATGCTACTCGGCAAACAGCCAATTTATGAATGAATGTGATGCACCGGTATCAAATAATGTACGAACTCGAATGCCATTTAATAAAATGATCTTGGAGACCTAATTGATGGGTTTAGAACCTTCCTCTAGGTTGGGTTGGAAGGGTTCTTGCTCTCTTTGTAAGCTTGGGCAGGAATTTCATCACAAGAGGTGAGTTATGCCTTTTATGCTTAGATGGTTTAAGATTGAGCTTTTCGATATTCGTTTCAATTGTATAACTCTTGTTCCTACATCTTTAGAGTGCTAGCAGACTAGCGGACACCTCCGTTCAGCGAAACGAAGAGATTCAATTTTCGGTGGGTTTGGCTTTATGAAAACGGGGCAAAATAACCCCCGTGTTTTCTATACTTGTCGTAACATCATTTTAAATGCAAATCTATACTTAATGGAATTTATGTGAATTTTAGAATACTTAAAATGCATGTGTTATGTATAAGAAAATTTGTACTCTATATAGTAGAGCATTCTGGATATTGTTACATGCATTTGGGTAGTGTTCGCATTAGTCGTTTGGAAACATGCTTCATATGTTTAAAGTGGCTCAATTATGCATTTATGAACACTTGGGTTAAGCTTGGGCTTAGTAAATGAAAGTGTCATAAAGGGGCACTTAGACTAGCACACTATGAGACTGTTGTTTTGAGACTTAGAGATACGCCATGGACATCTACTACTTTCCATGTTTTAGACATGATGACATAGAGATAGGCCTATGAGAGAGTTGTGACATATTCCATGTTGTTAGACATGAGGACTTAGTACTTGAGACGGATCTTTCGTTACTTGCCATTGTGCTCATTCGCACATGCTTGTGAGGGTCACTCCCTACAAGCCGGCACTCCGGAGATGGCCGTCGCGATACATATTCGCCGTGCGGGATTGGGCGCCGAAGTGGATTGCCGTGGGAAAGGCTCATTCCTAGAGTGGGAATGTTGACTACCATGGGGCCATTAGGCTCGGCACCGGCCAGACAGCCTACGGGTGGGTCTCAGGGCCAGACAGCCTTCAGGCGAGTCTCTTCAGATTTGATTTTGAGCATTCATCATGCCATATGGATATTGATTAGAATAGTAAATAATGACATCTTTACTATTTGACTTATGGACATTATAGTAGCGATGCTTGGGTACATTCATACGATAATAGCTTTTCTTACTTAGGCTAAATCATGCTAAGTAGAGATATCATGTGGTAGCAAATATTCATGCTTATTTACTTGTCGTACATATCGTATTTTTACATCTACTTACTGACCACTTTTTAGTTTGGGCCTAGTGGTGTATTTCACTGAAGCCAATAATTGCCCACTGGGAACTATTATTCAATAGTTCTCACGCCCCCTGTTTTATGGTTTTATTTTAGAGCCTTCGGCACCGACGGAGGCACGGGAACGCGACAAGGGAGTCGCATAGCTAGATAGCGGAGCTTGCTGTTGCTCCTAGGTGGTCACTCTCTCCTTTTTGGGTCTTGTGAGAGAGAGAGTCTTGAGTACCATGTATAGAGAGACCATGTCACGCCCCGAGACCGCTTACAATTTGGTCCGGCCCGGGCGCGTCGAACAGACGCCGAACGGACAGGACCTCCCCTGTCCGCCCAAGGCAACCAACAGATCATGTATAAGAATTTATCCAGGAATTCAATTCATAAATACACGATCAAGAAGCACCACTAGTGCAACAACCGAGAGCAAGATACAAGTATAAAAACATATACAAGTACATCAAGAGAGAAGAGCTATCTATTACATTCATTTGACTTAATACCTTCAATTACATCTTTTACATTCTTCCAAAATATAAATACAATCACTCGAACCTCACCCTATACATCATCTACTCTCAAATATAAAAGGGTGACGGCTAGTGCAAAAAGGAAGGTAGCTAATGCTACTAAAGCGCCGGGCCCTTACCGCGATCCTCACGCTCACCGGGGACACCCGAACTGGAACCTGTAGTAAAATGGGGGTGAGAACTAACTTCCTTAGTTCCCAGTGGGTTCGGCCGCCGACTCCGCCGATCTCCCCACTAGGTCCAAGCGGGCACAAGTAGATATACCAATAGATGGATAGACAGATAGATATATAGATATGGAGCTGTAAATGACGGAAATGAAGCTATTCTACTATGCCCAATCATAAATGTATGAATGCATGTCCAATGAATTGGTAAGCAACTAACCTGTCATCATGTCCAAAGGTGAAGCTATTCACTCGTTCAATAACATCATTTACTTGTTCATTAATCTCATGGCTTACCCGAAGGCTCGCCTACAGCTCACTAGCCATCTCGACGCGTAGGGAGAATCAACTCACACTACGGACCCGAGACCGTCTGGCGGGGCCATATAGGCAATCCCTGGCGTGACCAACATCCGGAGCGCACTACTTGTGTGGGGCTTCCATCACAAGATTTAACAGACCGTAAGCATGATCCCATCCTCTAAGCTTGAGGATACCCTGTCCTCTAGGGTCACAAACCTCATATAGTCCATAGGTTTCATATACACTATGACTCATATATGTGTCATTTGTTCTTTTGCTTACTACCAACTACATGCCACTCGTCCATAGTTTACTATTGACTAGATGCCACTCGTTCATTGTTCATCATTTTCTCTACATTATACGGTTCACAAGACTCGACCCAATCCTCACCAATCCTCTATATCCAATATCCAATACATGCCACAATATCATCAAGGAAGGCATAGGGAAAGGCAATGCATAATAATCCTATAATGTAATCATACAAGATGCAAGGATCAAAATATACTAAGACATAGGAGGGAGCCCGATTGCTTCGGGATGGACACCACCCACCTCTTGGCGATGCCGCGATAGTAGAAAGCTCGACGTTGCGGTCTTGGCACGTTGCTTTAACTCCTCGGGGCGAAGCGAGCCCTCGAGTACCCAATTCGGCGATAACTTCGCACTCGCTTGTCGGATCGGCAAACCGTCTTCGCCGACGCGTTCAGAGACCTAGCAATTAGGTTAGCGACCCAACAAATTAGATCAAAACCCTAGATTTGCCAAAATCCCAATTCTAAGCCCTAGGTCTCAACAACGGAGAAATCCATGGTGCAAGCTTCAATTGCGAGCTCGAACCTTCCCCCTAGTTCCATTAGGTCCTATTCGAACCATCTATAAGCAACAAAACTCCAAAACCCTAAAAACACCATTAAAGGGTTTAGAACTTACCTCTCTTCAAGACTCCTTCAAGCTTGAGGGAGAGGGAGAGAAGAAGATGTCTTCTTCTTCTTCTTCTTAGTCTTCTCCTTCTCTTTCTTCTTCTTTCCTCCCTTCTTCTCCTTCCTCTTCTTCTTCTTCTCCTTCTTCTCTTTCTTTTCTTTCTTTTCTCTTCTTTCCTAGAGAGAGAAAGGGAAAGAGTGAGAGAGAGAGAGAGAGCAACTGAGGGTGAGAGAGGGGTCCCCAAGCCCTATTAAAGGCTATTTTGCAGCTAGCCCCCTCAACTTTTCATCTTCTGATTCAGCCCTCTCTGGGCATTTTCGCAGCGAGGGACCGGTCCCAGTTCGGGAAGACCGGTCCCCGAAGGCTGCCCTTTCGAGCAGAGGGGATTTCGCGTTCGGGAACCGGTTCTTGCTTGAGAGACCGGTCCCCGGGAGACCGGTCCTTATCCGAGAGACCGGTTCCCGAGAGCTGCATCCTCGGGACTTAGCCAAATTTGGCTAAGTCTCGCCAGGCCAACGTTCGGGAACCGGTCCCTGCCCACCAGGGACCGGTCTCATCAGAGACCTCCGCAACCACGCCTGATGGAACCGGTCCCTCCCTGCCAGGGACCGGTCCCCGAGAGCATTTCTGCTCCAGTGCAAGTTTTGCACTGGTACTCCCACGGACCCTTCCTTAATGCACTTTATGCATTATAAACACCTTCGGACTTTCCGAAGCCTACGCACTCGACGAATAGTCGATTCTAGTCGAAGTCTAATCCTCGAGTTTCGAGAATTCACTTCCTTACAGACCATCTATGTACTTATTTAGCTTTTGTATTGGGATTCCTATTATATTCACTTTATGTTTTTACTTAGTGGATTTACTTTTATATTCCTCACCCTTATTGTAGCTTCTAGATATACCTTGCTCTGATGCTTCTAGATGTTCTTTTTATTGTCTTACTTATCGTTTTGTTTTAGACGCCTTGTATGTTTTAGACATACTGCGGGTCTGGGTACGCGCCGGGCGGGCTTCCGCTGGGTCCCGGGGCGTGACAGATTAGTTTGGTATCAGAGCCTAGGGTTGAGTCTTAGTAGACCTAGCAAACCTTAGGCCGGTTGGACTATAGGAAATAGGCTCGTGAGAGACGAGGTCTATTTGACTTGTAAACGAAAGTATCGTGATTGGATATCTTGACAACTCTAGAAAGTGGAGTTAAATTGAAGTGTATAGCTCCTAACTTCGCGGAGGGTTACATTGGCGGCCGACAACGTAACATCGGGAGTTAGTAGTGAAGCACACTTCATTACTTTCGCATGATTTAAGGCATTACCTTCTTGAGTGGGGATTCGATGGCGTGAGTTTACTAACTTACGCTTTTATGATATTGTAGTGTGATGCCGATTACACACTCCCAATCTGCCGGAGCGGATATCGCGGCAAATTTGGAGGAGGTCGAGACCTCCGCTATCTCCGGATCTGGCGAGGTCCGAGAGTTGAGGGGCCAGCTTGCGGCCCTCACTGATATGGTGGCACAGCAGACTGAGGCGGCGCGCCGACAAGTGGCGCGGATGAAGCACCTGAAGGATCTTCTGTTACAACAGGCGACGACTTCCACGGAGACTCAGGCCCCTACACCGCCAGCACCAGTCGTGGACGTCGCGCCGAGAGCGCCATCCCCCGTGTCCAGTTCTTCGCGAGCAGCGCCCGCGGCCGCGCCTCAGGAGGAGGCTATTGCGGCACCACCTGTGCAGAGGCCTCCGGTTGGAGCAGCTTTCCCTACCTTGGTCGAGGGAGCGAAAAGGGACATACTGATGGAACGCCTCAATGAGTTCAGGAGGTGCAGTCCCCGGATCTTCGACGGCGAGAAGGTCGACCACTGGATCGTGGAGAAGTGGTTGATACATGGAGAAGCTCTTCCGCGACACCTTCGTGGAGGAGAGAGATCGAGTTTGGCTCGCCACACACCATTTGGACGGCGAGGCCTACCACTGGTGGTTGGATCTCCAGGAGAACCCCAGCACTGATTTGGCGTCTATTACTTGGAAGAGGTTCAAGGAGCTTCTTTTGGCACACTACTTCCCGACCAGCGTCAAGAGGAAGATGGAGCAGGATCTGCGCAACTTACGCCAAGGTGATCGGACTGTAGCCGAGTACGAGCGGGAGTTTTCTCGGCTTCTTCACTGCGTGCCTTTCGTCGTGCGGGACGACGGGGACAAGGCCCGCATCTTCGAGTGAGGACTGCGACCGTCAATCTTCCGGTTTGTGCAATCCTCTAACCTCCAAACCTACCGGGAGGTGGTGGATCGCGCGCTCATAGTGGAGAGCGGCACAGCAGATGTCCAGGAGCGGCAAGAGGCGATGGACAAAGGTAAGGCCAAGAAGCCTACGGCAGAGGGTGCGAGTCAGACGCACTCTAGGAGGCCGCCGAAGCATCCTGGGAGCCAGCAGCATGGACGCAGCTCAGCAGCGCAGTGAGGAGGTTCTGACCGTCGCCAGCCTTCCCCGTGTGTGATCTGCGGTGGTCCTCATTTTTCATCGCAGTGTCCACAGCGGGCGGGCAGGTGCTTCCAGTGTGGCCAGGAAGGCCACGTTCGGACCGAGTGTAATATACCAGATTTTGGTATAAAAATAGAAGTAAATAAAAATAGTGTGAGATACTATTTTTATTTGGTTTTTGAGAAGCAATGTATATGTCACGCCCCGTGACCGCTACCAATTTGGCTCGGCCCGGGCGCGTCGAACAGACGCCAGACGGACAGCACCTCCTCTGTCCGCCCAAGGCTAACAACGAGATTGTGTACAACAAGTTTCCAGGAAAATAACTTGAATACATACACAATCGATAACGAAGCACACAAGTGCACTACATCTAAGAGCAAGAATCAC
>NC_033643.1:7880033-7922206 GCF_001540865.1 Ananas comosus | reverse complement strand
ATGAGAGAGTATGAGTGACCGGTCTCTCCAATCAGGGACGGTCTCTCGCTGCGAACCCGAAAAACCAGCGTTCCGGACGGATCCTCTCCGTGCGAGGGACCGTTCTCTCACTGCGAAAAGACGCGTTCGGTAGACCGGTCGTTCGCCTGCCGGGACCGGTTGCCTCATGCTGCCATCAACACTGCTCCAGCTGGGGGAGGAACCGGTCTCTCCTTCCAGGGACCGGTCCCCCGAGAGTTAAAAGCTCTCCCAGGACTTGGCTCCAAAGTTCCAGATTTTCGAACTTTTCGGGTCGGGAAACATTTACAAAACCTCCACCAAGGTGTGGAAAAGCTCGAGAATAACATTCAGAACACTCGAGACCTCGCAATTTGCAAAGGTCCAGTGTGTTACAGCCAGTGGACCGGTTGCTCGCCGGCTGCGCAGCACTGTTCACTGGGGGACCGGTCTCCTCCTAATCAGCTGGACCGTCCCCGAGAGTAAAAACTGCTCAGGACTCTGCCAAAACTCTCGAGATCGAACGTTTTAGGCCGGTATACCATCGACCGCCCTTCACGCAAGTGTGGAAAAAGTTCGGAATCAAATCGACACACTCCCGAACCTCGCATTGTGCAGCAAGGGTCCAGTGTGCTACAAAGCTTCCATATTCCTCTTCCAATTGCGTGGAGAAGAAGCTTGGTAGAGGTAAGGTTTTGAACCCTCTCATGTGAATGCTTGGATTGTAGTTTGAATACGTTGGAGATACTGGATTTTGATGCTTTAGAGATTGTCAATCCATTTTGTTGCAGAGTTTATAGCTTGATGCTTGCTTTTTGGCAACAATGAGGATGTGTAGGCTCCAAATGATGGCTTTAATGTCTACGGCATCTCTAGTGGTGTGATTTAAATGGCCCTAGAAATGGATTTAGCAGCATTCTTAGATGCTAATTAGATGTTTATTGCTTCCAAGCATAGGGTCCATATGTGGTATTTTTGCCTAGTGATGATATCGCAGAAAGGGTCCGGACATGGAGCCTCAGGATCCGGACCCCGTAGGTTTCATGCATGATACGCAGGGTAGAGTCCGGACCTCGACTTCAACGATCCGGAACCCGTACCATATATTTCCTGATAACGCAGAGGGGTCCGGACTGAGCTTCCTGGATCCGGACCATAGGTATCTTTTTAATACTTATTTTAAAGCACTGTCAGATATATGTGGTCTGTTCCTCCCAAGGTTTAAAGTGTAACCGAATTAACGATAACAGTGTTCCATGTATGGCTATAATGTAATTATGCAGGTTTCAATATAAAGTCCGTCATATAACTATTAGATAGTATGGGTGATGACCTACGACTACTATAGATGCACCGTTGGTATAAATTTAGTTATAACCAAGTGACCTAGAGATGTACCTCAAGAATGGATAGCAGACCTTTACATTTCACAAGACGAAATACATACAAGCAGGTATCAAATGACTATAGCATTTTTAAATGATATATAAATATACATTGAGTTAATAATGCAACAAAATTCAACCCAAGGTTGATTAACTATGACCCCTATAATAGGTAAACAAAAGCAAATACTGAAAATTGCTAATATGGGAATTATAGGCACTCATTACAGTTGTTGTCAATCTTACTCCAGGTGCTACAACAGCAATGAAGACAAATAGGATATTGTTAATCCTGTTATAAATCGAACACATATCGAACAAGGAGTTCAACACAGATCAATTCTAGATCTGTAACTGTAATTTAATACAATTGCCTGCTGCTTTCATTTGGGCAGATGCATCTTTCACCGTGCTGCAATTCATGTTCCCGCGGGAGTCTCTTTTCCTGTAACTGTTATAAGGTTAAGTAGGTATCAATTTAATAACCACCAAATATGATATATGATGTATGCGAGATTTTGCCAACTACCCTCTTGCAAATGAGTTGGTGGTGGCCTGAAGCGTCCGAGGGGTCAGATTCTGATTTGTACATTGAGGGGGGCATATTCCACTCTGATAAGGATACATGATAGGATGTGAGTGATTACGGATATATTTTTATGGCCCCCACGTTGTCAATGATATATTAAAAGAAAGCACGTAAACCATCAATAATGACTATATACGATAAAATGTATTAAGAACCGTCCTAAAAATAATAAATTTGTGTTACGTACTAGATTCTCGGCTACATTTGTACACCCATCCCATAGGTAATCACTTTGCTGACAGGATTGTAATTCGTAGGACTTATAGTAGATGAACCTGTTTTAGTAAACCATTTTGGTTTTGTAGAAGTATGCGAGATCCAGATTTTTAAAAATGAATTAGTAGAAGTCCAAGTTTATATGCTCTATATTAGAAAATCAATATAGAATAATAATCGTAAAATTATGCTATACGCTCTGTGGGACGCAGACCGACTGTGATGATGAGACACAATTATATATGAACATTCAGCGTTAAATAAACCTGTTCCCTTAAAATGTTGCCCAAAACCTGTTAACATAGAGCATCGCAATAATTATCACTCATTGTCGTCTAATTCGTATATTCACAATCCAAAAAATTGATTGAGATATGGTTAGATAATACCCATGATTCGTTTATTCCTCTTTTCATCTTCACCAGTTCGTACAACTTTAATCGGTCGTCGACTCTTTTCTTTTGCCTTTGGCGCCGGCCTTTTACTGCGAACGGTAGGGCTCAAAACTCTCTGGTCGTTACTTTCTACCATTCGATGCCATCATTCGCAAGGTGTTGCGCAATCGGCGAATATTCAATATCATTGCTCCCCTTGGATGATGAAGTATTTTTCTAATTTCCGTCTTCAAAATCTCGTAATGTACGTACATGCTAGTTCCGATTTCTCATCGACTCAGCAGCTATGTTCTGCAATGTCATACATATTCCTACTATTCTTCATCATCGAGTAAAGTTTCCGCGGTGCTAACCTAAGTTCTTTTTGCCATGTCTTCACGCGGTGTATACCATTCCGTCTGACATCCTTCCCCAAGTGTTAATTGTACGGAATTTGGGACAATCATCACTTCCTATGACTAGGACGCAACTTGAATCGTCGACATAAATACCTTTATACTCAAATAGAGCGGCAAAGGTACAACTTACTAGAGAGGTACCTTCATCAAAATTTATACTGTGAAGGGTAACATCTTTACCTCCGTCGCGATACTCCATTTACTTGATAAGAATACACACTGCCCGTAGAAGACAATAAGGAGGTCTCAAATGCAATAATTCTTCAACTCTGCTTGAAATTCTCTAAATTTTCCGTAATCGTGTATACATCTTGAAATTGCTCTCTCAAAATGCTAACGGCTGATACACGGAGACTGAGCTGAATGATTTGAATCTAATTCTGCTTCTTTTTTTAGCGTTATTTTTTTATTGCGCTTTCAATATTGCATCAAAACGATTGTTTTTAATGAAAGTTTTGAGTTCACTACCCCATTCAAAAATCGCATTCATGACTTTGCTACGCTGTGTTGTGGGACATTCAGCCCCAAAAATGTATCCTTCACATACAGCTTGGTATCCCACCTTTATGATCCTTCCTCGTACAGGCCTACAACCACTGATTATTTTCAAGCTGCATACAAGCTATCCATTCTCTTCCATTTTTCCTCAAGTATTCAATTTCTGTCAGCTGATTCATAAATAGCAATCCATCAATCAACGCCTTTCATCCGAATGCAATTCGCCATAGGCTTCCTTAAGCTTTTCCGGTATCTTTTTTGTTATGTGCCATAAGCCACCAGTCGATGCCGAGTATTAGGATAGACACCGTGCGATAGATTTTGCATCGCTTTATCTTGATCTGGAATTATATGCTTTCGGGGCACCGATCCGACATGCATGCAACCAATTCGAAAGAGCATACAAACGATTCTGTACTCTTCAGTGAGAGTAGCGCCGCACCCCCAAAAGATCGACTGTCCATGATTGGTTAACACCATCAAAAGGAGCAAATGGCATATCGTACTTATTTTGTTAGATATGTCCGAGTCGAAAGTTATTACATCCTCCCAAAAAACATTCATACTCCCGTCTAACCCTTCCGAGCATTCTGCCCAAAACACATTGCGAAGTCGACGAATCATCGTCTAGATCTTTGGCATAAAAAAAGTTTCCATTTCTCTCTTGGCAATTCTCTAAATAATTACAAATTGCTTCGCCGTCACCTTTCACCAAGTCGTAACGACGGGCCTTTTTCAATATAATATTGCGAGCGTCCTTCTCTCCAAAGTGTTAAGTTTCATATCCACCAGCCTCAACAACAAGTAGAATTAGAAACTTTTATTCAATTCTTTCTTCCAGCAACGATCATTAAATCACCCCTAATTGCGCTTTGTATCTATAAACTCGATTGCAGGAAAAAAAAATCGATACTTATAAGTGACTTAGAGTGTGATTATGCTCAAGGTGTAATTGTTGCTTTAATTACACAAGATGATCCGCATTTATTAACACATTTATATCTGGCTTGGACAGTGCTTAATGCTACCGATGACGAGGACGAATATTCGTTACGGTCCGATACATTTTTCCAATGACGAGACATGCGCGATTCATTACATATGTACCTTGCCATCGGGTCATTTTTGTTGACCTCTTTCAACTGTCAGAATCCTAGTTTCCTTGTGCATAATGCTTATAGCAATCAAAACGGCACTCAAATTGGAAAAGTCATTCAATTTCTGGGCGATGATATTTACATCCCTGAACTTCAGCTGTTTCTTTTCATCATTCCATCTCAAAAATAATTTAAATCAAATAATCACTCAACGAAACAAATTAATAAATTGCTCACCTGTAGAATTATATAGAGTTGGAATACTAATTAGAATAATAGTCCGAGTAGGGAAACTATTTTGTCCAAAAGTTTAAGACCATCTAAAATTCTACTACGCCCTAAAAATATTTTTCTATTATCATATAGATCATACATCAAATCAGGATGAAATTAATCAAATAATCATCACAATTAAAAAATTTTAATTTACTAAAAATTACAACATCTCATACCTGGTTATATATGTATTTGAGTGTATGAATCGTTTTGCTCGGGGTAAACCATGTCGTTCCCAATTTTGCCGCTGCTCGATTGTCGCCTCCGTACCTTGCCGCGTCCAATTTGATCCGCAAATCCACCTTCGCGCTTCTTTCTCTTCCCTCTCAGTTCTCCATGTTTCTAGCAGAGCAACAACTGCCCTCCTCCTCAACCTCTCGGCCCTGCTCGCTCTCTCTCGCGCCCTGTCCTGCTCCCTGCTCGAGGCTCTCCTCTCTCTCTCGGTCGCTCCTCCGCTCGCCTCTCTCTCTTCCAGCTCGCTGCCCCCTCGTCGTCTGCTCTCTCTCTCACGCTACGCGCTCAAGCTCTCTCTCATCTTTGCACGCGGCGCAAAAATTTAGGCAAAAGAGGAAAAACGCTGCAGGGATAGAAATGTGGGAGTGAGGTTACACTGTTCTTTTTTTTTTTTCAAACGCAAGTTTATACAAGCCGTTAGATCAAGGATTGAGGATTCTACAATCTAAATGGGGTGTATGGGTAGCACGACTCTTTTCTTAGTTCCTTGTGACCGTTTCAGTTTTGGCCATAGTTTGGGCCATTAGTTTGAGTCAGCGAGGTAAAGTGCATAAAAGATATTGTTTAAATTTTTTTTTATGCTGAAAAGATATTTGAGATACGTGGTAAAATATAGAAGGTGATCTGACAATTAAGCCAAAATAATTTTAATTTTAGATTCAAAACTTTGGATTTTAAATTCAAATTTCAATTTTAAATTATTTTAAAATAAAATTCAGTGAAAAATATTATTATTTGCAAACAATATGTTTTCTCTGCCAAACAGTTTAAAAAATCACTTCAAAAAATTATTTTTTTTATATAGACTCAGCCAAACATTCTACAATTTTTAATATAATTAATTCTTAAAATTAAAATTAATTCTGCAAAATTAATTCTCCAATACATAGAATAATTAAACAGGCAGTGAGATTCTTTTGAAGAGGCAAAAACACACCATATTTTTCTTAGAAAAATTAATATATTTAGAACAAGTTTTATTATTATCAAAATAAAAAACATTTAAATAAGAGCTAAATATAATATATTTATTCTAGCAATATTACAACTTACTTCAGACATATCAGTTTCTATTATTTAACAAAAACACTATGGGATATATTGCGCATGCACTCATAGTCCTAAAATTTTTATTTTTAAAAAATAATATTTTGGGGTAAATTGCACTAGTAGCCCTCAAACTTTTGGCCAAGTTTTATTTTAGTTCTTGAACTTATGATATTAGTAATTTCTAAATTCTTAGAAAAGATTTACTTTAGTTTCTATATATATTTACTATTAGAAGGTCGAATGGTGCATATGTAATGTATACTAATATAGAAATTCGTACGATGCACTTGGTTTTTTTTTTTTTTTTAGAAAACATCTTTGATTTGAAACAATTCAATAAATTCATAAAGAGCGGCAAAAATAAAAGTGTTTGAAGACGTAAAAATAAAAAATTTCAATAATAACAGAGGCACATTAAAAAACATATATGTATGAGTAGAGCTACTATGCTATCGAAAATATAGAGGATCTGATCCTTCCAACTTTTTGGCCCATAGATCAACCCGTTTGATCATTTTTAACCTTTGGATTAATAATATTACCCTATAGGGACCACTTCAACCCTAAGGTTACTACTCAATGCTAAGGGGATCGCAATCATCCCAACCGTACAATTTTTGATCCAAGGGTCAAAAAGTTGGAAGCATAAAACCCTCTATATGCTTCCAATAGCATAGTAGCTCTACACTACACACACACACACACACACACATATATATATATATATATAGAATAGGGCTAGAATACTTGTAAAAGTATCATAGGGGTGATACTTATGTGTTTTTAGCCCTTGGATGGAGAGATGTGAGGTTGAGATGATGTTGGTAGGTGGAATAGTGTTTAATCCAAGAGCTATTAATAATCAAAAAGTAGATCCAATGGCTTAAAACCTAATAGCACCATGATTGTGATACTTGTAAAAGTATCATAGCTCAACATAATATATATATATATATATATAATTATATATATATATATATATATATATAGAGTTGAGCTAGAATACTCTCGATAGTTAAACGGGGCGTTTTACTATCGAGTTGTTTTCGATGATAGAGCTTCCAATTGACGATCGGCTCCGTTGAACATGATCTATACCACTTAAAGTGTGTTAGACATCAAATTTCAAATCTTTTCGAATCATTTGTTCTAATGATCAAAGGGTTTCAAAATTTGAATTTTAATGGTGGATAAGAGACATTTCTCGTTTAACGATGTAAAGGTATCCAAATCAATTGAATTTTTGTTAGAAAATTCTTTAAACTATTTAAAACAAGATCTATACTCTTGATCTTGATTACAAGACTCTATCATCATTTTTTAAAGAATATTCATTTTCAGCCATTCATTTTTGTTCACTAGATGGATAAAAGAACAATATCGAAAGTGCGTGAAATTTGATTTCTAGGTAGTTTAAATGTTTAGATCATATTTAACGGAGCCGATTGTCAATTTAAAGCTCTTATCATCGAAAACAACTCGATAGTAAAACGCCCGTTTACTATCGAGAGTTTCTAGCTCAACTCTATAATTATATATATATATAATATATATATATATATATTATATATATATATATATATATAGAGTAGGGCTAGAATACTTGTAAAAGTATCATGGGTGTGAACTATTTGTGTTTTTAGCCCTTGGATGGAGAGATGTGAGGTTGAGATGATGGTGGTAGGTGGTGTAGGTGGAATAGTGTTTAATCCAAAGGCTATTAATAATCAAAAAGTAACAATGGCTTAAAACCTAATAGCACCATGATGGTGATACTTGTAAAAGTATCATAGCTCAACTCTATATATTATATATAATATATATAGTGAGAGAGAGAGAGAGAGAGAGAGTTGAGCTAGAATACTCTCGATAGTAAACGGGGCGTTTTACTATCGAGTTGTTTTCGATGATAGAGCTTCCAAATTGACGATCGGCTCCGTTGAACATGATCTATACACTTAA
Organism: Ananas comosus; assembly: GCF_001540865.1. Classification (NCBI taxonomy): domain Eukaryota; kingdom Viridiplantae; phylum Streptophyta; class Magnoliopsida; order Poales; family Bromeliaceae; genus Ananas; species Ananas comosus. The sequence goes on along the minus strand of NC_033643.1, from coordinate 7,914,109 downwards.
AGTGTTTAGAAATCAAATTTCAATCTTTTCGACATCATTTGCCTAATGATCAAAGGGTTTCAAATTTGTAATTTAATGGTGGATAAGAGACATTTTCTCGTTTAACGATGTAAAGGTATCCAAATCAATTGAATTTTTGTTAGAAAATTCTTTAAACTATTTAAAACAAGATCTATACTCTTGATCTTGATTACAAGACTCCTATCATCATTTTTTAAGAATATTCATTTTCAGCCATTCATTTTTTGTTCACTAGATGGATAAAAGAACAATATCGAAAGTGCGTAAAATTTGATTTCTTAGGTAGTTTAAATGGTTTTTGATCATATTTAACGAACTGATTGCAAGTTTAGAACTTTATTCATCGAAAACAACTCGATAGTAAAACGCGCGCCGTTTACTATCGAGAGTATTCTAGCTCAACTCATATATATATTATATAATATATATAGAGTAGGGCTAGAATACTTGTAAAAGTATCATGGGTGTGATACTTGTGTGTTTTTAGCCCTTGGATGGAGAGATGTGAGGTTGAGATGATGGTGGTAGGTGGTGGTAGGTGGTGGTAGGTGGAATAGTGTTTAATCCAAAGGCTATTAATAATCAAAAGTAGATCCAATGGCTTAAACTAATAGCACCATGATGTGATACTTGTAAAAGTTCATAGCTCAACTCTATATATATATATATATATATATATATATATAGTTGAGCTAGAATACTATCGATAGCAAATCGCTCTTTTGCCATCCATTTGTTTTCATGATGGAGCCTCCAAATTGATGATCGGCATCGGTGAACATGATCTATACCATTTAAAGTATTTAGAAATCAAATTTCATATATTTTCGATATTGTTCTCTTATCCATCGAGTGGACACAAAAATTAACGGCTGAAAATGAATTTCTCAAAAAAAAATGATGATAGGAGTCTTGTAATCAAGATCAGAATATAGATCTTGTTTTAAATAGTTTAAAAATTTCTAACAGAAATTCAATTGATTTGGATATCTTTACACCGTTAAACGGGAAAAAGCCTTATATTCGACCATTAAAATTATAAATTTTAAAACCCTTTGATAATTAAGCAAATGATGGCGAAAAGATTTGAAATTTGATTTCTAAAACTTCAAATGATATAGATCATGTTCAACAGTGCCGATCGTTGATTCGGAGGCTCCATCATCGAAAACAAATGGGTGGCAAAAGAGCGCGTTTGGCTATCGATAGTATTCTAGCTCAACTATATATATATATATATTATATATATATATTAATATATATATATATATATATATATAGTAGGCTGCTGTGCTCTCAGAGCACGGAGGCTCCGTGCTCCTAAGGCGTTTTCGATGATAAAATTTTCAAATCGACGATCGACTTTGTTAGACTTGATCTAGCACATTTGAAGTTTCTAGAAAAAATTTTTGCCGATCTTTTTGATATCATTTACCTAGTGATCGAAAGGATTCAAAATCCATAATTTTTAATGATTGATATCTGTGGTTTTCAAGTTTAACATTGTAGAAGTATTCAAATCAGATGAAATTTTGATACAAAATCCTTTATACTATCTATAACAAGATCAATATTTCTGATAAATTTTTTGTGCTATATCACGACTTTTTATAGGATTTTTATTTTCAGCCGTTAAAAATTATTGATTTTGAATCATTTCGATTGCTAGGTAAATGATATCGAAAAATCGCAAAAATTATTTTCTAGAAACTTCAAATACGCTAGATCAAGTTTAACGGAGCCGATCGTCGATTCGGAAACTCCATCATCAAAAACGGCTCAGGAGTACGGAGGCCTACGTGCTCCTGAGAGCATAGCAGCCCTGCTATATATATATATATATATATATAGTTGAGCTAGAATACTTTCAAAAGCACCAAAGAGATTGTGCTTTTGAGTTTTTAGCCTCTGGATGGAGAAATGTAGGGTTGAGATGATGGTTGTAGGTGGTGGTAGGTGGTGGTAGGTAGAATAGTGTTTGATCCAAGGGGTATTAATAATTAAGGAGTAGATCCAAAATCTAGAAATTTAGAAGCACCAAGGGGTTGGTGCTTCTAAAAGTATTCTAGCTCAACTCTCTCTCTCTCTCTCTCTCTCTCTCTCTCTCTCTCTCTATATACATATAGGGTTTGACTGGGCTACTATCGGTAGTAAACTGCTCGGTTTACTACCGATTTGTTTTTGATGATAGAGCTTCCAAATCGACGATTGGCACAGTTGAACATGATTTAGACCATTTAAATTATCTAGAAATGTCTAAAACAGAAGAGTACGAATAACACACAAAAAAAAAACACAATGCGAACAATGTGGGAAAAAAATGAACAAATATAAACTGCATATATGAATATTTTTAGCGGCTAATTCTTAGGTAAAAAAATATTTCTATTTAGAAACAAACGATTTAACAAATGCAAAGAGAACTGCCAGAAAAAAAAAAAAAAAAAAAAAAAACTCTTTAGTATAAAAATTATTAAAGCAATTTATTAAGCAAATAAATTATTACAATACATTAGGCTCTACTAAATGCTGAAGCCTAGCATTTTTTTCGCTCAGAGTATTGCAACGACTTCTTGGAAAGAACTCACTCTTTTTTAAGGTATTTGAGCTTTTTTATCTCTACGTAGGAAAAAACACTTTCTTGAAAATTATTATTACAATAATTTAATAGATTCTAAGAGAATAATTATGGAAAAAAATGTACACACTAGAATGAATTTTTTTGAGAGAGAAAGGTAGCATGTTATTGCTTCATTCAGTAAGAAGGTGAATTTAGTAACAGAGTGAAGCAATAGGGCTTCCACACAAAAAAAAATAAAAGAAGCTAAACACAATAAAGCTCCCACAGATTCGTACATGAGCGTAAATTCACCAACAACTGTCTCAATGTTAGCTTTCTTTTCTCGAAAATTCTTCTATAATAGAGGAATGGTTGTTGACTCCTACTATGCCCCAGTTAACGTTGCTAACTTTCCAGAGCACACCAACCGAAGTACAAGTACTCAGGAACTGTTTGTTCTGTAGTAAGCAATCCAATAGCACACGTGAGAAGCAACAGCTCGTGAAAAGATGATCAAACATCTCGAGTTCTTCTATACAGTGCACACAATTCACCTTTCTAGACTATCCTCTTTTTACTAGATTATCCATTGTTAGTATCTTTTGTTTCAACATGAGCCATTTGAAAATTTTAACTTTCAAGGGAATTTTGATCTTTCACAGCCAGGCAAAGCTCCTTTACTTGATTTTGCCAACTGGCAATAAGTTATAGTGATTTAACCATGAACAATTCCATTTGACTACATCTCTATCTAGCTTCATCTCCATTATCCATTAAGGTAATGTTGGAGATTAACTCCTTCAGCTCCAAAATTGATTCTCGATTGGAATGTGATCCTGGGGCAAAGCCCTGCAGGATCTTATGCCACTTCTGGTCATTTCTACCAAAACAATCACTCACCCGGTGGTTTTTATCTCATTAAAGATTCGAGGAAAGAGTGATCAAAGGGAACACTAGCGACTCCACCTGTCCGTCCAAAAACTCACATTACTACCATCACCAATCGTATAGGAAACTCCGCACGGGAAGGTGTCCGTGGTCATTAGGACACATCGCCACCACTGTAAGGTCTAAAGGATACCCCTTCCCTACGGGGTTTCCTCCTTGAATAGTAAACACCTCTAATGAAAGCGGTCCATTGCATGACCTTATCAGATAGAAACCTCCGCCATGACTTTGCTAGTAAACCTATATTCATAGCCTCTAGATCCTTAACCCCTAGACTCCCCTAATTTTTACTCCTACATACTGTCCTCCACCGCACTAGACAATGACCCCTAGCGAAATCATGTAAAACCTTTTCAAAAAAAAAAAAAAAACTTGTCAATAAACATCAACAGAAGAGATAAAGTAGAAAGGAGGAATAAGCAGGGTAGAGTATGAAGATCGGTGGTTCTGTAGTTGGGAGGAAGTCGATCCTGCCATTGGGAGCTCTCGCCTCGTCATCAGCATCATCATTCCTCTTCTGAGCTGTTTGCTAGGGAACAGGAGATCAAGCGGAACAAGGGCCCTATAGGGTGAAGAAAGGGGAAGGCGTACTCTAGAAGTCTCTGGTGCAATGGGGTTAAGGGCACAGGGATCAAGGGATTTCCAAAGCCTTCCAATGCGGGTTAACGATAATGAGTTTTGGATGTGGTCAATTCAACCTGAGCGAAGCATGCCCAACACGCTCAGTGAGGGGGGGCGGCCCACGTTCTAGTGGATTCCCGATCTATCTTGACCCAAATTGGACTCTACAATCTCGCTTTAGTACTAGAATTTTACCTAATTGCAATTTGGTCCCTGAAGCTATCCTATAAATAGCCATACTATAACAGAAGTTAAGAAGTTAGAATTGATTCAATCCTCTCTTCCTCATTCTCCTTTTTCCTCTCTAATATTTGCCCCTCACTTTCTCTTCCTCATCACCGATCAATATCTCCGGCGATCGCCAGAATCCCCAGTTCTTCTTCACTCGAAGGACGTACATAGTCACCACGATCAGAGGTCGCAAACCTTCATCGACACCATCGCACTTAAGAGCTTATCACATCATCGAGGTTGCGCACAAAGGGAGGATCCTCCAGCGCCATCTCTCTCTGAGGAATTCTACATTATCGTGGTTGCATTTCAGGGTCGGAACATTACAACTGGTATCAAAGCAATTCTGATCCTAGGGATCGGGATGCCATATCATCAGTCCACATCAGAATTGGGATCCTATCTCTAATTATAGGTACCTTCGATCCCACTATGAACTCTTACAATCACACTATTAATATGATTACAGTAGTACCTGGGTCTTGGTAAAAAGAATCGGGGAGGATAGGGAAGGAGGAGAACAAATTCAGGTTCCTTAATAAAATGGCGGAGGGAACTAGACTCAAAGATTTGAGTGAGCACATCATAGTGTTAGAATCGAAGATGCAAAAGCTTAGCGTTGAATACCACGAGAAGGTGTTGGAATTAACAAAACAAATAGCCGAAGTGAGTGAAGTAGAACAGAAGCATAATGAATTACTTCAGATGGAGGCAACAAGGCAACATGAAGCGATTCTTCATGAAAGTACCCTGAGGCATGAGGAGTTGCTGCCATTGTTGAACAATCAGCGTTCGCCACTCAAGCCAGTAGTACAAAAGGGCTAAAATCACATTCCAAGTAGTAGCCATTCCCCTCTCATGATCTAGGAAAATAAGGGCAAAGGTTTGCTGCCTATACCTGGTAAGCAATCAGAGATTAATGACAATGGGAAGGGAAATTCTGGGCATACTAGGCTAGGAACCCATCATCACACTCCGTAACCTAAACTGGAATTTTCGATTTTCAATGGCGAGGAACCTAGAGCTAGGGTTGAGAACTGTGAACAATATTTCGACGTTTTTCAAATACCGCAGCTGCAATGGGTAAGCGTCGCCACCATGCACCTCAATGGACAGGCAAAAACCTGAAAACAGAGCTATTTTATTGGCAGACTTCGAGTAACTTGGGATGAATTCACAGAGGCATTATGTAGACGGTTCGCGCAAGTAGGCGAGAGATACATTGAGTTCAATGGAGAGCTACCAAGACAAATTTAAGGAATTACAGACTCAACTTTTATATTACAACCCACACCTCACTAAAGAGTATTTTATCTCCTGTTATATCAATGGATTGAATTCCCTTCCTTGATATCGCCCACCCTGATACGTTGGAGGAGAATTATGAACAGGCTAAGTTGCACGAGAAGGCTCTGGCAGCATTGTGTAGAAAGATTAGAGGAAATTCAAGGATGGGATCCCACCCCAATTTTACAGCACAGAGATTCATACAGGGGGTGTCTAATAATAAGCCTACCGAGTCAATTATCTCCAAACTGAAGTCCATAGGAACCCAGAACCAGATTAACAAGCAAGTAATGGAGCAAAGGAGAGCAACGAGTCAGTGTTTTAAGTGTGGTGAGAAATACTATCCTGGTCATAATTGTCAGAATAAATCCTTCCATTTCCTTCAGGGAATTAAGGAAACCTTAGCACCCCGTTTGGAATGGGTACAAGAGGGGGGATAAGGGGGTTATCCCCCCTCTTGTACCCAAACACAATTTGGGGGGGGGGGTGGTACCAGGTTGGGGGTGGAACAAGTGTTCCACCCCACTTGTTCCACCCCTCCTGGGTAGAGAGAGAGAGAGAGAGAGAGATTTTTAATTTTAATTTTAATTTTAATTTTAATTTCTAAAATTTATAATTTAGTTTTTTAAAATTTAAATTTATAATTTTAAATTATAAATTTTAATGTTTAAATTATAAATTTGATATTTGTAATTTTTAAATTTTAAATTTAATTTTTTAGATTTAAAATTTAAAATTTTATATTTTATATCTTTCAAATTTAAATTTGATCTTAAATTTAAAATTTGATATTTAAAATTTAAATTTTGAAAATTATAAGTTTTAATTTTAATTTCTAATTTTAAAATTTAAAAGTTAAAATTTTTAATTTAAAATTATTAGTTTAAAATGTTAAATTCAATTATAGAGGTAAAATTATTATTTTCTATCTATAACTACTAACTATTCCACCTTATACTCAGATTTTCATCCAAACACAATTTTTCTAGTTCCAGCTTATACTTATATTTTCATCCAAACAAAAAAAATACCCTTGTTCCTATGAAAATTCATTCTTGTACCTATCCCCGGTATAACTAGTTCTTGCTTATACTAGAACCAAACGAAGCCTAGAGGTTTATGATGAAGACTGTTTGAGAGAGGAGGCAATGGTAGATGATGGAGAGGAGAACGGCGATAGGGAAGAATACATGGAGTTGGGAGTATCTGTACATGCCCTTAGTAGAGAAAAGCCACAAGACACTATTAAGGTCCAAGGGGAGGCCAGGAATAAAACAATCATTGTATTGATAGACACGGGAAGTACCCACAGCTTCACAGATTTTTATACTGCTAAAAAGATCAAGGCACATATGGTGGCTACTACCCCTCTAGTGGTCACAGTGGCCAATGGGTAGAAGATCCTCAGCAAACTACAATGCCCTGAGTTCGAATGGTTTATGCATGGTCACGTGTTCAAAGCTGATCTCCGAGTTATCTGGTTAGAAGGGTCTCGTATGGTATTGGGAATTGATTGGTTGAAGTCGTATAGTGAAATCTTATTTGATTTCCAACAAAATTCCATCACTATCACCAAGGATGGACACCCTCTGGTATTAAAAGGCATCTCAGAGGGAGCCAAGTTAAGGTTAATCACTGCTAACCAATGGTATCAGGAGTTATAGTTTGGGAGGTGTTGTGTCTTAACTCACTGCCCTGAAGAAGAAGAGAGGGAAACCGAAATACTCCATAAACTCCAGCAAATCCTGGATTAGTATGAGGATGTATTCGAGGAGCCGAAGGGGTTGCCTCCCCAAAGATCCATAGACCATCGCATACCTTTGCACCTCGGAGCTATGCCAGTTAATTTGAGACCTTATAGGCACTCTTTTGAGCAAAAAGGGGAGATAAAGAAACAAGTACAAGAAATGTTGGAAGCAACTATAATATAGCCTAGCAAGAGCCCCTTCGCATCTCTAGTTTTGTCGGTAAAGAAGAAAGACGGGAGCTGGTGTATGTGCATTAATTATCGCCAACTGAATAAGGTAACCATCAAGGATAAATTTTCAATACCTATCATCGATGATTTGTTGGATGAACTAGGGGTGCCAAATATTTCTCTAAGGGCTAAATTACATAAAACCCCCTTGTCAAAACGCGATTTTTCACTTTCCCCCCTGTCATTTAAAAATCTACACTTTGCCCCCTTGTAAAATAAAAAATGTGCACTTCGCCCCCTACCGTTAGGGTTCCGTTAAAAAATATTTTTTTATGCCAAAAATGCCCCTCTGCCCTCTTCTCTGTTGCTTCGCCTCCCTCTGCCTCGCCGCTGCCTCGCCCTCCTCCACTGTCTCGCCCTTGCCCTCGCCCACATTCCCTTCGCCTTTCTCCACCGCTCGCCCTCGCACGCCTCTCCATTCATGCCCACTCCGATCTCCTCCCTATCGTCGCCAAAATGGGAAGGTAACATGAGTGCAGGAAGAGCGGGGGAGCATGTGGAGAAAAATGGAGTCGGAGCTGCTGTTGAGCGAGGCGCGAAAAACAAAAGAAGAGGGGCGACGGCTGAGCGAGGTTGGGGGAGAAGACGAAGATGGTGAGGGCATTTTGGTCATTTTGTCACGGTGTACCCCCCTGTAAACATCTTTCATTTTACAATGGGGCAAAGTGTAGATTTTTAAATGACATGGGGAGAAAGTGAAAAAGCGGATATTGACAAGGGGGTTTTCTGTAATTTAGCCTTCTCTAAGTTGGACCTAAGATCAGGATACCACCAAGTCCGAGTCTGTGTAGAAGACATTTCTAAGACTACTTTTCAAACTCACCACGGGCACTACGAGTTTAAAATAATGCCTTTCGGATTAACTAACGCCCCTGCCATGTTTCAAGCTCTAACGAATATGATTTTTGAGCCTTATCTGAGGAAGTTTGTCCTAGTGTTCTTCGATGATAATTTGGTCTATAGTAAGACTCTTGAGGAGCACGTGCAGCACTTGGCCACAGTATTGGGAGTACTCAAGGAAAACAAGCTGTATGCAAAGAAGAATAAATATATTTTTGGCCAAAGGGAGGTAGAGTACTTAGGACATATTATATCTGAAGTGGGGGTGGCAACAGATCCTTCTAAGAATGAAGGCATGGCAAACTAGCCCATACCTAAGTCAGTTAAAAGTCTTAAGGGGATTTTTGGGGTTGACAGGTTATTACCGAAAGTTTGTAAGGAATTATGAGACCATTAGTAGACCCCTGACGGAGTTTCTCAAGAAAAATTAATTTCATTGGAGCGAAGGTGCACAACAAGCCTTTGAAACTTTTAAAAAATATATGACTGAGGCCCCCGTGTTGGCTATACCAAATTTTTCTAAACCCTTCATACTAGAAATGGATGCGGGTGGGAAAGGAATAGGTGCAGTGCTATCGGAAGAAGGGAAACCCATTGCATACTTAAGTAAGGCAATAAAAGAAAAAAAATCTAGGCCTTTCCACATATGAAAAGGAGTTCTTTGCAATCCTAATGGCTACCCAGAAGTGGAGGCATTACCTATTTCCCAGGAGCTTTATTATTAAGATGGATCATGAAAGCCTAAAGTATCTACTTGAGCAAAAGACCACTACCCTGATGCAGCAAAAAAGAATGTTTAAGTTGATAGGGTTTGATTATACCATAGTTTACAGAAAAGGGAAGGAAAATCTTGCTGTAGACGCATTGTCACGACGGGATTCAGAAGAAGAAGATAATTTGGCAATATCGGCGGTCACTCCAGCTTGGGTCTCAGAATTGTTGGAAAGCTATAGGGGTGATCGGGATTATGAAAGGCTTATTGCACACTTGGCCTTCCAACCAGGAGGAAGTGGTCCTTATACCATTAATCAAGGGGTATTACGATATAAAGGGAGGATCTGTGTAGGGGAAACTAGAGAATTGAGGGACAAACTGATAAAACAATTCCATGATTTTGCCCTTGGGGGTCATTCTGGAATACAGCATACTTACCAATGAATCAAGCCATTTTTCTAGTGGGTTGGCATGGAGAAGGATGTGGAAGAAATGGTCACGGGCTATGAGATATGTGTGCAGAACAAGAATGATAATCAATTAAGTGCAGGATTGCTACAACCTCTACCTATACCGACACAGGTGTTGGAAGACATTTGTTAGAAAATTGCGTACAGTAAAAATGCAGCGGAAAAAGAAATCAAACAAATTTGATTTTTGAAAACTCTTGAGATCCAATCTCAAAAACCACGCAATTGGATCCCTCATATTCTTTAAGATTAAAGAAGAAAAACAAGATCGAATCTTTATCTTTTTCGCGGATAGATCTTCACCTCAACTTGATGATCGTGGAATTAGGTTCTCTTTAAGCCGCACACGCGTTCGGCCTCTATAGGTATCCACACGAGGTTGATGATTTGATCGATATCCTCACCGAGGTGCTAGCTCCCTTGCAAAGGACGTCGTTTTTGCTAGAATATGGAAGAGAGAGGAGAAGAGAGATAACGGCTAGGGTTTTCTAAAAACTCCCGTATGTTATATATAGGAATATAATCCTATACCTAATAATATAATGACAATTAAGGATAAGTATAAATCTAGATTTAAATTTATCATTTCCTTAATTAGTTAGATTGATCAAATCCTAATTTGATTCGACTTAAATTTTATATTAATTTTATCTTATCAAATTAATAATGCAACATTTGCACATAAGTCCTCTTATAATTTACTAACTATTAGTAAGTCCTTTCTTGTAACATTTACACTTTAATACCACTAATTTGTAACAATTACAAATTAGTCCAATTATCAACATATTGACAATTAGGTCCTCCGGCGATTCAATAATCGCGATCTAGCTATCCGATCAATCACAACCTCTTATGTGTGTGACCCCATAGGTTCTATTCTATCTGGTAGTGAGATATATTTTGATCACTATCAACAATATCACTGAAACTCCTTTCAATGGATTAGAACAATTCCAACTCAGCCCAATGAGAATTATCGATCATCTAGATAATTCTCATGAGTCTCACAATCCACCAGTGACGCCTAGCAGCATGTAGTGGCATTCCAGTAGAATGGAATACTGAACCTCTTGGTGCAGTTACCGTGTGATACAATCCTTCTATCATGAGTCCCGACTAGACGGAGGTTATGGAATAACTCGTCAAACCCCATCGTCTGTCATATGTTAAATTTATTCGACTCGAGTTTCTAATATCGGAAACCCTTTTCCGCTATTTATTCTGCCCTGGCCAAGGTCTTCTAAACTCGGTCTCATAAATCACATAGGACTAATACCCCTATCTACCAAAGGAGATAGATTACATCTGAGTGCGCACCCTATTCCTACAATGAACCTACTGCAGCCAACATGCACCGCAAGGACCCGAATGGCTAGGGACCAAGTGTATGTACAGCCAAACTACAGTAACCTCATTGTGAATAGCCGAGGCACTGCAGGTCAAAGGACCAGTCACACTACTGCAACAATTGAGTAAGTCACTGACGAGTGAGTAGACATCCAAGTGACTTCTCGCGCTGGTCACGCTCGGTACCCTTGTTCTCTAACAACCACCTGCATATTCGCTTCAGTGTCCCCACACTGTCGACTCGAGACTCGTCTACCCAGAAAGGGAAGCGGCCTATACACCAATCTCACTGGATCAATCACCGTCCCCGTGATCATCCATTGATCGGGAGCATTTAGAAATTAACCACCAATGACACATGTCTCAAATCTCAACACTTGAGAATATATGTCATCATCTTATTAATTCCTTGGACGATTCATGGACACATACACAATATGAATGGAAATAAAAATCTAAAGTTATTCATAATATTTAAAAGTCAAATACAAATTTATGTCCTAGAAAGAATATATGTGTCGGCCTGTTTGGCTTCTAGGGCATATATCTAACAACATTAACCTGGACTTCATTGAATCCTTGCCCAAATTTGTAGGCAAGGGCACGATATTGGTAGTGGCGGATCGGTTAATCAAGTATGCTCATTTCATACCTCTAAAGCATCCTTTTACTGCGATGGAAATTGCTCAGGCATTTATGGATACCGTGTACAGACTGCACAGCTGCCCAAAAAGGATAGTTTCCGACAGAGGCAAGCTATTTACTAGCCATTTCTTGAAGGAATTACATTGGCTGATGGGCACGCAACTTAATATGAGCACTGCTTATCATCCTGAAACGGATGGCCAAACGAAGCGAGTTAATAGGTGCCTTGAAACCTACCTACGGTGTATGTGTTTCCAACATCCCAGCAAGTGGAGCAAAATTATTCCGCAAACTGAGTGGTGGTATAACACCAATTTCCACTGCTGATGCAGCTACTCCCTAAGCGATCTTAGGATGGGTACGGGAACGAAAGGTTTTAACGCGGTAGCTAACAGAAATTTAATAAGAATTTATATAAGTAAATAAAAATTTTTAGCTTGAGTTTCTGGAATAGATGGATTAAGCACAATTTTACTCCTAAAACTTTTATAAATAAATTGATCCCGATAAATAAATTTAAAATACTACACAAAAAATAAAATATTAAAAAGTACATTTATCCTAATTATTGATATTAACGTGCACTGTTTTAATACAACAACTGAATTGTTTGCAATAGCGTCTGTCTATATGCCAATGTGTGTTAGCACTATCTTATCCTAGAGGATCAATCTAATTCGATTCATAATTCAATCAATCCAAATAATTAGTTATTAATAATTTTTTCATGCCAATGTGTGTTAGCACTATCTTATCCTAGAGGATCAATCTAATTCGATTCATATTTTAATTCATCTAAATAATTAGTTATTAATAATTTTTTTCATGTGAAATGATAAAAAGAGAAACACTTTATCTTCACGTTTAGAACGATTAACACCATACAAATAAAGTGTGATTGATTTTGACAATCATTTCTATAATATCTAAGAAAACTGAAATAGTATAAAAATTAATAGTAGTATAGAAGGTGGCGAAGGCGACAATATGTCGGCGCTGAAGGTGACAATGTGTCGGCGCCGATGACGACTATAACGATGAGGAAGATGATGACGATGTGCTTATACCGACAATGGGGACAAATGAGACATAATATTACTAAAAAAATCTTTGAGAATATTTGAGAAAAATATAGAATAAAAAATCGTTTGCAAAAAAAAATATTTAAAAAAATGCTTGGATAGAAAATAAATTTAATTTTATGTATTACGTAATTAGCGAAGGTATTACGTGATTGGTAGGTGTTACGTTAGATAAGATATAAATTTAGTTTTATTTGAGAAACACGTAAATAGGAGATAACGGATATGAATAGTATTTTTGTCAACAAAAATGACATATACTTTTATTTTTTTTCGTTGGATGAGATCCAATGGCGAAAACTTAAGATCTATATTTGATAACAGATTTTTCTTACATAAGATAGTAGATTTAATTTTGACGAGTATTAAAATTTAGTGCGCCATAGAAACGTTAAATATTGTTAAAAAAATTTTAATACCCCTAAATCAAAACTAAATTAATAAAATATAATTTTAAATATTTTGTTAAAAATATTCAATATTTAAATATTGCATCATAAAAGCGTAGAATTCAAATTATCAAATTCGCGGGTATTAAATTTTGACGGGTATTACAAATTTAAAATTTAATTTTGAATACTTTGATAAGAAAAAATATTTGAAAAAATGTGTAGATAGAAAATAAATTTAATTTTACGTATTACGTGATTAACGGAGGTATCACACGATTGGCGGATATTAAATAAGCGATAAATTTAGTTTTACGTACTAAATGATTGGTGGGCAGAAAAAAAAAAATTTAAGAAACACGGCGTACATAGAAAATAACGAATATAGAGGGTATTTTTATCAATAAAAATGACAGATATTTTTATTTTTATTCGTTTAAAATCTATATTTGAGAATAAATTATTATTTAAAAATTTATTTAAAATAAATAGTTGAAAATTACTGAACATGACAATATTAGTAAAAATAATAGAGCCATTTTTGAAAATAAAAAAAATTCAAAACTCACGCTTTTATAAATAGTGTATATATATATATACATATATATATATATATATATATATATATACATATATATATATAGTGAAGGGGTATAGGGACTAAATTGAAACTTTTATAAGAGTCCCTAAAAACAAATTTAAAAGTTTAAGTCCTGAATGAAAATAGTTAGAAGTTTATGGACTACTTTTGCAATTTACGCCGGTACTAAACCCCGTGTACGTTATAACCACGCCCGCGTCCCCTCGTAATTTACCCCTTTGATGGCCGATAACTAGAAAATGAGCCGAGTCGAAGCACTAAAATTTGAGGGGGCCAATAGAAAAGGAACTATTTCAATATGGCTTGAATATATTGTCATTTTCCTTTTTCAGATTCAACTAAGAGTTTTTTTGACCCGACAAGTCATCTACTGCAATAATTTGAATTATCAAACTAAAGAACAGAGATGTTTTCTTCCTTTAGAATTCCATCTACACAGAAGGCATCCCCTGCTCATATCTGATACTGAACAAAAATGTATGTTAGAATCCCTCTCGGCCATGTACCGTCACTAAATAAAAGCCAGTAGAAAAGAATTTATTAATCAAACAGATATACTAAATGATTATTGAACAACCAGCATAAAATGGACAGTGATAACCAACTTCGTAAGTTTCAGAAAATAAGACCGGTAAAAAAAAATGCACATACCAAAATGCAAACTGAAGTCAGAAGAGTAAAAAGCAAGTCAATACCACCATTATATTGTAGCCCCCCTTTCATTGTGTTTACCTCTAGTATGATATCACCATCCATTGTCGCTGGTCCTCCCCTTCAATTGGTAATTCATAGAAAAATCATGCAAATCAAGTGATAAATAGCATTGTAACAATTAGCATAAATTACTAAGCAAAGTAGTTAACCAAACAGGTGGCTGGAATCCCAAGTATAAAAGGTTCATGCACAACTTGATCACATAGTGGACCCCACTGGTAAAACAACCATGAAGAATAAACCTAACAAGAATGACGATGTGATAAAATTACAATACTAATAGTGTGAAATTACAACACTAATAATGTGGAGAATCGATAAGAACATTAGCTGCATTTTCATTAGTCCCGAAGAACACCTTGTCATATGCAATAGTTAGAAATGCCAAAGTAGTAGGATCAGTGGATAAAAAAGCGCTGGTCAAACAACTACAGACATAAATTACAAATTTGGCAACTATAAACATAACTTACAAGTTTGGCCAAAGCTATAATTCTACACAACAAAGCAAACATGCCCCCGAGTATAACAGCTGGAAGATTCTTTCAGGTCCACAAGCTTCAAGTCAAAATAGAAGGTCAGAATAAATTGCAAACCCAAGACAGAAAATGAAAATTAATAGGCTAGAAGGATGATACCAGCATTATAAGAGAGCATCCTCAACTAAGTTAAAACTGATTTTCAAAAACCATCCTAACAGAAGCGAAATGCAGTGTCAAAGAAATCAAGACCTATAAATAAAGAGAGATCAACTTCACAAAAGCTAGTAGATATAACCGTACCGGTCAAACAAAAAGATAGAATGTCAACAAAATAAGTACTCTACAGTCCGTCAATCATCTAAGTCGAACTAAGCAATCATAACCAAATAATCAATTGCCTCATAAAAAGACAATAAGAAAGTTAATTCCAATTTGTATATAACCTAAAATAACAAATAGTCAGAGATGTCGTGGCAAATCAGTATCACCAGTATAGCTAAGCCTCCTTTTCACAAGGATCATTATTTGAACCGCAAAACACTTAAGATCCGTTCCTATCATGCTTCTTTTTATATGTCCATCCAATTAGTATAATTGAATTTAACAGCAGAACATTTGAGTTCCACTACACACGGAACAACAATAGACATGCAGTACCATAGATATCGGAAGAAATAACAAATAAGAAACTAAAAAAAACTGAATTCAGCAATCCCATTGCCAGGAAGTAGAATAGCTAGATTAACCACCAACAGTGAAGATTAGTATGAAAAGCAAACTGTATAACATGATCTTCAAGAAGAGCCCGCAAAGAAACCAATGACAAATGAAACAACATGAATTGTTGAAATAGAACAAGGATCACAATATCATATCTCTTCACAGAAATGATGAGCAATGTAGACAAACTATTAAGCCAGCGCATGGAGAGAGAACAGCAAGAACCTGAAGGTAGAAATCAAAGTAGAAAAAAGTTTTAAGAATTCTTTCATGTCTTCATCTAAAGACACTCTGATGGCTAAACTTCAAAAGTGTTATGAGATATATAAATCTGTATAAAGTCAGTGGACAGGAGAGATAGTGGTTGAGAGAAAAAAAGAGAAGATGCTCAACATAGATAATCAAGATCAGAGAGCGGCAATAGAAACAAGTGTGCGACTGCTCCACCAACTGCACTGGAAAGAAAAGATACATCCAGCCAGAATATTCAACAAGGATTACAATATCATATCTCTTCACAGAAAATTATGATGAGCAACATAGACAAACTATCAAGCCAGCACATGGAGAGAGAACAGCAAGAACCTGAAGGTAGAAAATAGAAATCAAAGGAGGAAAAAGTTTTAAAGAATCCTTTCATGTCTTCATCTAAAGACACTATGATGGCTAAACTTCAAAAGTGTTATGAGATACAAATCTGTATAAAGTTAGCGAACATGAGAGATAATAGTTGAGAAAAAAGAGAAGATACTCAACATAGGACGTGACTGCTCCACCAACTGAGATTTATAAAGTCAGTGGACATGAGAGATAATAGTTAAGAGGAAAAAAGAGAGGATACTCAAGATAGGACGCGACTGCTCCACCAACTGCACTAGAGAGAAAAGATACACCCAACTAGAAGATATCGCCAATATACCAGAAAGCTACTTTCATATGATAAAATCACAGTCATACTTGAGCAGTCACTTGCACCAGTATTATAACACAAACTTATTAAGGTAAGATAACCGTTACTTCATTAAATCATCTCTTACATCTAAGTTCCAACAAAGGCAAGTCAATGGCCATTATGCTCATATCTCCCTCTTCATTAAATTATCTTTGAAAGAAGGGCTAAAGTGCATACCCTCTTGAGTTGTATTAATGAATATATATAGTACAAGAGATTGTCTTACTATAGTAACAATGACTACTATAGTAAGAGTATAACTAGGATTACATACTATATAATCCTACTCTATAGAAGGCAATGATACTACTCTATATAAGGCAATAAAACACAATATCCTAATATATCGTAACATCCTAATATAGATAAAATATATCGTAACATCCCCCCGCAAGCTAAGCATCCGGTGGTTGGATGCGAAGATTGAGCCGCAATATCGAAAACCGAGAGAATGACAGGGGCTTGGTGAAAATGTCGGCAAGTTGCTTGTCAGAAGGAATATGAATTAAGGCCAAATCACCAGACTGAATATTTTCCCGCAAAAATTGATGATCAAGTTCAATGTGCTTCGTGCGAGCATGAAGAACAGGATTGGCCGCAAGGTAGGTGGTGCTGAGATTATCGCAATAAATACTGATAGAGCGCCATAAGAAAACACGAAGGTCACGAAGGAGACGACGAATCCAGACTGTCTCAGCAAGTGTGTAGGCTACAGCACGATACTCTGCTTCAGAACTAGAACGAGAAATGGTGGGTTGTTTCTTAGCGGACCAGGAGATAAGATTTGGCCCAAAAAAAATGCAATATCCAGAAGTAGAGCGACGTGTATCGGGGCAACCAGCCCAATCAGCATCAGCGAAGGCCACAAGAGAAGGATTGTCACAGCGAGAGATAGGAAGGCCATAAGTCAGCGTCCCCCGAATATAACGCAGAATACGTTTGACCGCTTGCATGTGTGGTTCACGAGGTGCATGAAGATACTGGGCAACAGAGTTGACGGCATATGAAATGTCCGGTCTGGTGAAAGTGAGATACTGGAGAGCACCAACGATCTGACGATAAGTGTATGGATCCTCAAGAAGATGCCCTTCATGGGAAGAGAGACGAGATGTTGGCGAAAGAGGAGTAGAAACGGGCTTACTGTCAAGAAAACCATGTCGCTGAAGCAATTGATGCGCATATTTTTGTTGAGATAGATGAAGACCAGATGGAGAGCGATGAACCTCAATACCCAAAAAATAATGCAGCGGTCCGAGATCCTTCATGGCAAATTCGCGTTGTAAAGTAACGATAAGAGCATCGAGAAGAGATGAGGAACTGCCGGTGACAATAATATCATCAACATACAAGAGGAGAACAAGAGTGCCAGAGGAAGAATGACAAACAAACATTGAGGGATCAGCAGTGCTGCCAACAAAACCAATCTCAGAAAGAAAAGAAGTGAAACGCTGAAACCAAGCCCGAGGAGCTTGTTTGAGACCATATATCGCTTTACGTAGGCGGCAAACGTGACTAGGAAGCGAAGGATGCACAAAGCCAGGTGGTTGTTTCATATAAACCTCCTCAGAGAGAGTGCCATGAAGAAAGGCATTCTTCACATCAAGTTGTCGGAGAGACCATCCAGAGGAGAGAGCGACTGAAAGAACAGTACGAATAGTGGTCGACTTGACAACCGGAGAAAAAGTCTCATCAAAATCAATGCCTTGTTGTTGTTTGTAACCCTGAGCCACTAGTCGAGCTTTGAGACGCTCAAGAGAGCCATCCGCCTTCTGTTTGACTTTGTAGACCCATTTACAGCCAATAAGATTGACAGAAGGAGGAGCAGGAACAAGCTCCCAAGTATCATTGGTGAGTAATGCATCAAATTCTTCAGCCATGGCAGCACGCCAATCTGCATCCTGAAAAGCTTCATGAAAAGTGATAGGCTCAGTAGGAAGAGTAGTATGTGTAGAAGCTAGGAAGGAGGTAGACCCAGCAAAATTCTTAGCCATAGATCGAGTAAGCATAGAGTGTGTCCGGATTGGTAAGGAAGGCTCTGCAGGCTGAGGTGAAGGTGGCCTGTCCGATGTGGAAGGCGTCAACTCAACAGGAGAAGGTAAAGCTGTAGCAGCAGAAGGTCGGAGGGTGTGTCGTCTGGTATAGACTCGGAGTTCAGGTGGACCAGCAACAGTGGCAGCATGTTCATCACTAACCTGTGTGGCATCATGATTCAAGGTGGAAGGAAAAGTCGATACAGTCTCAGATGGTGAAACAGATGCATTTGAACTAACATCCGGAGAAAGGCGTGTGAAGGAAAAACCAGAGATGGCATCAAGAGAGGAAGGACTTTCGCCCAATAAGGGAGGATTAGAAAGAAAATGTTGAAACATTTGAAAATTTGAGGTAGTGGGGGAAGATGAGGAAGAAAATTTGGACAGACAAGAGTAAGGAAAAACAGTTTCAACAAAAGTAACATGGCGAGAAATAAAAACTTTACCAGTGCTCGGATAGAGGCAGCGAAAGCCCTTATGTTTGTCAGAAAGACCCAAGAAAATACAAGGAAGTGATCGGGGAGAGAGCTTGTGATCTGCAATGTCCTGAACATCGGGATAACACAAACATCCAAAGACTCTGATAAGTTGCAAGTCAGGAGAAGCACAACCATGGAGAATGTCATATGGTGACCGCCCATTTAAAACAGTAAGAGACGGAAGTCGATTTACAAGAAAAACAGCAGTTTGAATGGCCTCAGCCCAAAAACGAGGAGGCAAGCCAGCTTGGAATAGTAGACTTCTAACAATGTTAGATAAATGCCTATGTTTTCTCTCAGCAAGGCCATTTTGTTGAGGAGTGTAAGGACAAGAAAATCGGTGAATAATTCCATTTTGTGAGCAAAAACTAGAAAACTTGTCATTTACAAATTCCGTACCATTGTCAGATTGAAAAATTTTTATTGAGCTATGAAATATATTTTCAACCATCTTCTTGAACTCGAAAAATTTGTCAAAAACTTCATGTTTAAATTTTAAAAGATAAAGCCAGGAAAATCTAGAATAATCGTCGATAAAAATAACATAATATTTGTATCCAGAAACCGAGGGCACAGGTGATTGCCAAACATCAGAATGAACAATATGAAAAGGAAAAGCAGATTGAGATTCTGAATCATGAAATGAGAGTTTAACATGTTTTCCCATATTACAAGCATTGCAGACAGATAATTTCAGTGCAGAATCAGAAACAATTTTATTATTTTTAATAAATGTAGAAAGAACAGGAAGACTAGGATGACCTAACCGTCTATGCCAGACATCTCCACTAAATCTAGATGCAATAAGAGCTAGTTGTTGCTTATTCCCTACACTTGCAAGTCTAGAAGAAATTGGATAAAGTGATGTTCCCGAGCTAGGACATCGAAGAAGCTCCTTCCCTGTTTCCTTGTCCTTCACAGAGAAACCAGTAGAGTCAAATTCAAAAAGAGAATTATTATCTTGACAGAATTTACGCACTGAAAGTAAATTTCTCTTAATAGTAGGAACAACAAGAACATTTTTTAGAGCAAAAGAGTTAGAAGATGTATTCAATTGAGTTTCACCTGTCTGAGTAATATCAAGTAAATTTCCATTACCAACAAGAATTTTTTCATGCCCACTATAAGGTTTAGAAGATGAGAGAATACCAGAGTTTGCGGTTATATGATTTGATGCTCCGGTATCCGGATACCAGACTTCCTCACCGGGTTCGTGAAGGTTCATAGCAGCAAAGGTCTGAGGAACTTCATCAGCAGCGAAAGAATGATTGAAGCGTTGTCTGCACTGAAGAGCAGAATGATTGAACTTTCCACATATCTGACATTGTATGCCGGACTTCGGAATATATGGTTGTTGATTTGGAGTGTAAGATTGTTGAGGATAATTAGGTTGAGACTGTGGGTAGATTTCAGGAGATCCACGACCAGAATAGTGTCTACCACGTTATCCTCGGCCTCCACAATATCTACCTCCACGGCCTCCACGATTACCACGTCCACGATTGGCATAAAGAGCTTCACTGTCAATAGTGGGAATAGCAGAGGACGTAGTCACACTAGTGCGACGCTGAACTTCTGTTTCTTCTTGCATCAAGAGTGGACGAAGTTGTTCAAAAGTTGGCTTATTTCTGTGTGTGTTTAGAGCACTAACAAAACCTCGATATTCCTCAGGTAGCCCTAGAAGAACAGTCATGACCAAATTATGGTCTGACTCGATTTCACCAATCGCCTGAAGAGCATTACCAATCGTCTTGATCTTTTGCATGTAATCACTCATGCTCATTGCGCCTTTCTTGATGCTCCGCAATTCAGATTTTAGAGAAAAAGCCGTGGAAGCAGTCTTATCAAGAAATATGCCTCAATAATTCTCCAAGCATCATATGCAGTTTTAGGTGAGCTAGAAACAACCATATGTAATATGCTAAGAGATAAAGTGGCATTAATCCATGAAAGTATAGTAGTATCGTTCTTTTTCCAACTCACATATTCAGGATTTATAACCTCCTTCTTATCAGCAGTATCGATAGTCTGAGAAGGCACAACACTAGTTCCGTCCACATGTTTTGTAACATCAAAACTTTCTAGAACATTAAGAAAAACTTGTTTCCACACAAGATATGTAGAATCGGTGAGTTCTAGTAGTATGAGAGTTTTGATATTAACAATTGGCAAATTTGAGGTAGTATCTTTACTACCTTAAGATAAGGATCCACCACTAAATAAGAAAGAAAGATAAATCGGAATGTAGCGGATGCGAATAAAAAAAAAAGAACCTGAATTCTATCACATTAGAGGAACCACTTATCACCAAATAAGATCGACAGTACCAAGGAAAGAACCGAGTGATACGAGCAACCAACAGTAGGACAGTCCGAGCGGCACCAGAGGAGCAAAGAGAAATCACAGAAAGGCTGAAAATACTGTAGCAGAATACTGTAGCGCTGGTACTGTAGCACTGTTACTGTAACGCTATTGCTGTAGCGCCAGTACTGTAGCGCCAGTACTGTAGTACCAGTACTGTAGCGATGATACTGTAGCAGTACTGGGAAGATAGAAAACCAAAAGAAAAGACACCTATAGAAAAAGGTGAGATTAATGGTGGATGGTGGCTATGGATCGATATCCCCACATTAGGGTTCCCGCTCTGATACTATGAAAGAAGGGCTAAAGTACATACCCTCTTGAGTTGTATTAATGAATATATATAGTACAAGAGATTGTCTTACTATAGTAACAATGACTACTATAGTAAGAGTATAACTAGGATTACATACTATATAATCCTACTCTATAGAAGGCAATGATACTACTCTATATAAGGCAATAAAACACAATATCCTACTATATCGTAACATCCTAATATAGATAAAATATATCGTAACAATCTTTACCTTGAAAAGGTTCCAACAAAGGCAACCCAACGACCATTGTAGCCATGCCATGCTCTTTTAGTTTGTAAATCAATAATTTACTATATCAACATTGCCAAATTCCAATAGACATACATAAACAGTTTCAGTTAGAGAAAGAACAACATATTACTTTGTAATTGAACTATTGACTAGGAAGGAGACTAACCTCATATAAAGTGCCTTCACATGCCACAGAGTCTCTAGGTTCCTAAGCTTACCCATCCCACAGGAACTCCAGTACCAAAACTTACTAGACAGAAAAGAGTTGATCAAACAATACTAAAACTGACGATGATTATCAGCATAATTATTAATAGTCAAAGATAAATGTTATCACCACTTCACCAGTGTGGTTGAGGTGTCCATCATTAATCATAAAGTTCACTGCAAATCACACTACAAAATCCAGAGAAAAATGGCTTTATACAAATTTGAGAACTAAGAAACTCATCTGAAGGACAACTGGAAGCTGCATTATATGATGCATTGAAGTATGAAGGCTGCTCCAAATAGGAAAAGCATGAACCTGGGAAAATATCAATCCAGAAGATGAACTCCAGTGCCAATAAACTTTATAATAATTGCATACTGAGGTGAGCAATCCATGCAAAATTATACATTTTGATCTAATACAAACTCCACTCAGGACTGTGTCCTAGTGGGACTTGAAGAATGGAAGGCAGAACGGCACAATGAGTAAAGAGATAAGATATCAATCAAACAACAACGCCAGTCCGAGTTGCTGGTTCAAATTGCAACTTCAAACTACCCAAAATAATGCTGCAGAAAACAGGTTTCCATTTCCATTATCATCGATTCAGTTCCGTTTTCAAAGATTTCAAAACTCATCCATTTTGTTTTGAGGATTTGCCCCCCCCAAAAAAAAAAATTTAAAAAAATATATAGATTATACAAAATTATATACTATATATGGTTTATATTAAAAAAAGAAAAACTAAAATGGTTGAAAGGTCAGTTTACCCGAACTAATTCAAAATCTTCAATATATGTATCAAGAGTGATAATGACAATATATGTATCAAGAGTGATAATGAGAAATTAAAAATTAACACCATTATAGTGAAGTGTTAAATCAAAGTGGTTTGATTGTGTGTTAGCTCCTTTCAATTTGATTTTGGCATTCATTTTTGTTAAACCGATTTAACTAATTCCATTCAATTTTCCCCCTCAGCCCAAACTAAACCGAATCATGTCCAAATCACGACCGCAGCTCAACCTATAACTGCAAAGCACCATATTAGATATTGCACATGCCATTTGATAGATAATAGCATAGAACTCCAAGGAAATCACAAAAACAAGAATTTAAATAACTAGACATGATACAAAGAAGAAAGCATACACTATTGACGATGCCACAATCAGCTAGTGAAAGTAGAATTAAACCAGCAACCTAAGAAGGATTTCAATGTCATCATTTGGTAATTGAGTAAAAACTCCCTTCAAGCTGAAGTACGGCAATCAACTTTCAGTACATGACCTTTATGCGAAGCCTGCCAATAATGCAGAGAGTAATGTGACAACAATAACTTGAATGGTAGAAAGTAGAAGACGACAGTAGAAACTAGAAGAATTGTTAGGTAACTAAGAACAAACTCTCTTCAGCGAAAATTGCTATGGGCAACCCTCATAAACTTTCAAAACAAGCAGAAAAATGTAACAACAATTAACTTGGAAGGTAGAAAGAGAAGAATGGATAGATTTAAGGAATTAGTCCTTATCTACACTGAGTCCTGACAGCCAGGTGCTAACAGACCATGTTTATCACTTCACTGCAAGGAAAAGATGAAGACCAAACCAACTCAGCACAATCCGATAAAGGTGACTGATATTATTAATCAAATCTCAAAGACCAACTAAGGGAAAGTGTGATTCAACCATGTGAACAGAAGCAAGTACAATCAATAGACTACATCACCATGATTGTAGAGAACTCTCCGCATTTTCTTGATTTTATTACCATTGTACTTTAGCACTCCATTTCATTAATATGACAACTCCAACCATCCATGACCATTTATTCAGGCCTCCCCCTTGATTGACTCATGCTTTAACTCTCAACCTCCAACAAAGAACATACATAGCACCAAAGCAGTTAGGCAAAATCAGTAAAATGCAAAGACAAAGATGAGCAAGCTCTTGAGAGATGAAGTAGAGCATTAGTAGCAGAGTGATGGAAAAGCTCTAGCTTGGAAGGATTGAGAAACATGGAAAACATCAGATCCACTGGAAAGTAAACCCCCCTAAAAAAAAATCCAACGAATACAATGATATGAATGACCACTTGGAAGAGCTGGAAGAGCTAATGACATATCTATACACTGCACCTGATCTTTGGAAGAAAGGGCTGGTTTAGATTCCAATTTTGTTGATCCTTCAAACAATAAGAAATGATTCTTTTTTATTTAAACTGAAGTTGCCTCACAAATGTGGCCAAAATTGTAATGCACCTACATGCCACAAAAGGCCGAAATACAGGCTCAAAAAAATATGCAGAATAGTTAAAGAGAAACATTAATAATGGTAGTGTATACCCTGGAAGTTAATCCCAATTGTTTATTGATCTACACAAGCCAACTCCACTGAAAGATAAGCATACCTGTAATACGAGGAAGAACAGAGATACGATATCTCTTATGTAGTCACATGATGCACTATTGTAAGCTAGAAAAACCAAATCCAAAATGGTCTTACCGGATCCATGGCACCCCAACCAACCCACGATCCAGTGTCAATCTGGTTACTGAAAGAGAAGCCTGACTGCAGAAAATTAACAAACTTAGAAAACCCAGATTATTACCTTGACATACCATCCCAAGAACAAGTCAGTTGCCACAAGACTCTAACAGCGTCACCAAACAAGACATGAAGTCATATTTTCATCTACAGATCACGACAAACCCACAACATCACCTTGATAAGATGGTAGGTAAATGGTGCAACAGAAATCTATAGAAATAACCAACAAACAAGAACCATTGAATAAACATGTGAAGAAAGACAGCACCAACTCAGGAGAAGGAAATTCGATGCAGAAACAATCTCTAACTGAATGTCCAGAGATTTACCTGTAGTAATTTGAAGATCAACACACGGGAAAAGGTCTCTTCCTCTTTCCCACAAGAAAGACGCAACAAAAGAAAAACTGTAGAATGAGTAATCAGCTAACTATTCATTAATGCTAATACATAACAACGGGAATGCTAGTAGATACAACCTAAATTTTGTGTTATAAGGGAGCAGTTTGAACTCTACTTGAGAGGAAAGCATCACAAGCAGTTCATTGACCTAGAAAATGAACAATTTAGATAATCAAGAATTCACAGAGAAATTGAACTGCAATAATTTGAATGATCAAACTAGAGAACAGAGATATGGTTTCTTCTTTGAGAATTCCATCTCTACAGAAGGTAATCCGAAGCATTNAAAGCCAGTAGAAACGAATTCCATTAACTACACAGATATACTAGAAAATTTTCGAACAAACGAGCATAATGGACAGTGATAACCAACTTGTGCAACAAGTTTCAGAAACAAGACCAGTAAAAGAAAATGCATATGCCAAAATTCAAACAGAAAACAGAATCATTATAAAGTAGGTCAATACCACCATTATATTGTAGAATCCTTTTCTGTATGTTTAACTGCAACAACAACCTGACATAACATCACCATCAACAGTAGCTGCTCCTCTCTTTTCATTGGCAAGTCACAACAAAATCATGCGAATCAAGCGATAAGTGCCAATAAATGCCATAGTGATACTAACAATTAGCATAAATTCCTAAGCAAAGCATTTAGACAAACCGGTGATTGGAATTGTGAGGACAAAAGATTCATGCACAACTTGATCACATATTGAACCCCACTGGTAAAATGACCACAGAGAGTAGACCTAACAAGAATGAAGGTGAAATGTACTAATAATAAGCAGGACCGATAAGAATGTTAGTTGAATTTTCTCTTGTCAGACTTGAATAACATCGCCACATTCGCACAAGTTAGAGATGCCAGCTCGTAAGATCACTACATAGATGAGCACTGGTAGAACAAATATAAACATACCTTACAATTTTGGTCTAAGCTATAATCCTACATCAGCGCTCAACAAAACAATCCGTGACTATAAAAGGTGCAAGATTCTTTCGAGTCCACAATATTTCAAGTCCAAAAAGATGGTCAGAATAAATTGTAAACCCAAGAAAAAAAGAGAAAAAAAAATTAAGAGACTTGAAAGGTGACATCAACATTATAACAGAGCATGCTCAATACAGTTAAAATGATTTTCAAGAACCATCCTAACAGAAGCAAAATCCAGTGTCAAAGAAATCAAGACTTAAAAATAAAGAGAGATCAACTTCACAAAAGCTAGTAGATATAACCGTACCGGCCAAACAGAAAGGTAGATATCAACCAAAATAACTAGTATAAAGTCCATCTGCCGTCTAAGACGAACTAAGAAACCATAAGCAAATAAGCAATTGCTTCATGAAATCAACAGTACTGTTAATGCCAATTTGTATATAACCTGAATAATCAAACTAATCAGAGACGTCGTGGCAAATCAGTATCATCAGTATAGCTTAGCCTCCTCTTTATAAGGATAAAGAATTTGAACCGAAGAGAACTTAAGATCCATCAGTATCACACCAATATAGATGAGCTTCCAACTAGGATCGTTAAATTTAACTTCTAAGCATTTGAGCTCCGTTGCACATGCCACAATGATAGACATGCAATATCATAGATAATTGAAGAAATAACAAAATAAGAAACTAAAAATCACCAGACAAGCTATTGAAGAATGAAATTGAATATCAGCAACCCCATTGTCAGGAAATAAAAAATTAAGAATAACTACCAATGAAGAAGATTAGTATTACATTTCTGACAAGCAAACTTGGTAAAATGACCTTCAAGAAGAACCTGTGAAGAAATCAGAGACAATTGAAACAACAAGCATTGTTGAAATAGAATAGGGATCACAGGATTGTATCTCTTCAAAGAAGATTATGATGAGCAACTCTTCAAAGAAGATTATGATGAGCAATTTCGACAAAATAACGAGTCAGCAAATGGAGAGAGAATAGCAAGAACCTGACGGTAGAAATCAAAAAAGGGAACAATTTTGAAAAATCCCTTCACGTCTTCATCTAAAGCCACTCCGATGGGTAAACTTTAAAGTGCTACAAGAAATAAATCTGTATAAATGGATAAGAGATAATCAAGCTCGAAAAGTGACAATAGAAACAAGTGTGCTATTGCTCCACCAACTGCAGTGGAAAGAAAAGTTAGTGTGTGTATATCACCAATATACTGGAATGCTACTTATATATGACAAAATCACCGTTCTACTTGAGCTCACCCTTGCATCGGTATGATAAGACCAGCTACTCATAAAGGGGATATAACCATAACTTCATTAAATCCACCTCTCTGCATCTAATTTCCAACAAGGGCAAGTCAATGACCATTGTAGCCGTACCTGCCTCTTCATCAACTCATCTTGACTTTAAAAAGGTTACAAGAAAGGTGAATCAATGACCATTATTGCTGTGCCTCTCTGTTTATTAAATCATCCTTTAACTCTAAAAACTCCAACAAAGACAAGTCAAGTGATAAACAGAACCAAGCAGATACCAGAAATCATAAAAAAGAACGAGATATATCAACAAGTTGCTGAGAAAGATACAGAATAATCCTTGACCAAGCAAGCTTTGAAAGCTCCCTAGGCACAGAAGAGTTGTAAGCAACTTGGACAGACTCCCAATCCTACTAGACAAAAAATTTCCAAGAACAAGCAATGCAGAATCAAAAATGAAAGCAAAAAATAAAGGAGACTATAGTCTCTATAATCAGGTAGAACAGCTATTACTAGAAATTAGGGAAAGCATCAGAAAGATCCCTTCTGTAATAACATTTGCACTACCCAGCGGTTCCAAATTGTAGAAATTTTCAACTCCTTGTAATTTTGCTTTAGATTTCTGTACGAACCTGCTATTAAAAGGATAAGACAGTTACAAGTTTTATGAATAACAGGTTGATAAAATATAGCACTTCACCACCCTATGATTTGCACTTCGCTACTTTATAGCTGATAAAATCTAACACTCAGACAACCTTCATAATAGCAGGTCCTTAAGAAAACCAGAAACTGAAACTATAATAGAGCAAGTGTATTTTGAACGGCAGGATGGCAAACAGAAAATGCTCTATACCATAAGGTGGCTTCTCTGAAGTTTTTCCTATTATGATTCAACACTACTCCTGTTCTTCGCATAAGCTTGTAGACACCAATGCTGACAGTATAGTGCAAAAGGCTTTCAAATCTGCACTTTAAGATAGCTCTACAGAAGAACTACAAACTCGAGGAGTAAAGTTTATGAATGTGCACAGATCCAAGTGTTAAAATAGAAATTGATTTTTTTTGCAAAGCATCCAACTGTTAAAGTAGAAATTCATTTGTGATAGAGGTTATATCAACAATATTGCAAGGCATCCAAGTCCCAATGGTCCTGCATGGGCTAGCCTGCTATGGTAAGTGTTGATCCCTACCACTCATCTCTTCAATCACCTCTAACAGTCACTTATCACTATACTCTGCCACTTCCCCTGTTCTTTTGAGATCATTAGATCACTCTAGACAAGAAGAGGAACAAAAAAAAACTTGATATCAACAATAATCAACAGGCCGAAATTTAATATCCAACAGTACATGATGATCGCATAAAGTAGATATCAGAAAAAGAACAAAAGCAAGTGGCAAAGGACTTGGTGGTTGGTACCCGAGACCCAAGTTCGAATCCTAGTTGATTCACATTTTCAGCTAAGTTTATTTCTAAATGAAATAAATGAAGCGGTAGCGTGCTACCTATCTCTCAAAAAAAAAAAAAAAAAAGAAAAAAAAAAGAAAAAGAACAAAAGCTAATAGAAGAATTCTCTCAATCGTAACATCGGAAACACCCATTGATGGCAAATTGAACCAAATCTCAAGTAAAACCAACAAAAGACTGAACCAAAAGACGCAATCCATGAATCCATCAAATTCATCTCTTTGTAAAGCTAATAGAAGAATCCTCTCAATCGTAACATCGAAAAACACCCATTGATAGCAAATTGAACCAAATCTCAAGTAAAACCAACAAAAGACCAAACCAAAAGACACAATCCACGAATCCATCAAATTCATCTGCTACAAACAAGAATAAAAAATCCACCGAAACTGAATATAAATAATAAACCAGATTAATGGAAACCTCATAACAAAACCAACAGAACAACTCTCAAATCCAGACCCAAAACACTGGCCATGGCAAGTTGCACCAAAATCTCAAGTAAAACCACAAAAGACTGAATCCAAAAACATAAAACAACTCCAAATTTGATAAATTCCTCTGCTATTGAACGAGCATCAGATCAAATCTGAATCACTCCACTTCATAATCAATAAACCTGACACGGACATCAAATCAAACAGGCTAACAATTTCGTACATACCATTAGAGAACCACGTATGAGAACTAACAGCACAGCATTAAGCTCAAATAAAACGATCACGCCAGATCCCAGTCCTGACCACACAAATCCCTAAAAAAAAACCTAATAAACAATCACAGAAAACAACACGATCTAACAACCACAAAAGAATCCTACATCAAAACTCTTACGATCACGATATTACCATAACGAACACCATGTAGATGATAGGGTGTCGAAGATATCAAGCGTGGTTATGTGAGATCCTTCAAACAACTCATAACTGATCAACAATAACAACCATCAAACAACAAGGACAAAGAATCATATGCCGAAATTCTAGCGACAAACGATATTACCCTGGCGATGGCCATGGAGACAATAGGGCCCAGAAGATCCCAAACTCCACCATGTGAGATCCTTCAAGAAACTCATCAACGATCACAAACAACAACGACTCATGAATGATCACTAATAACAACGATCAAACAACAAAAGAATCATATGTCGAAATTCTAGCGACAAACGATATTACCCAGGCGGTCGCCATGAAGACGATACGGCCTAGAAGATCCCAAACTCCGCCATGCGAGACTCTTCAAGAAACTCATCAACGATCACAAACAACAACGGCTCGTAAACAATCATCAATAACAACGATCAAACAGCAACGATGAAGAATCATATGTCGAAATTCTAGCGATGAACGATATTACCCTGGCGGTCGCCATGGAGACGATAGGGCCTAGATGATCCCAAACTCCGCCATGCGAGACCCTTCAAGAAACTCATCAACGATCACAAACAACAATAACTCATAAACGATCACCGATAACAACGATCAAACAACAAAGTTGACGAATCATATGTCGAAATTCTAGCGATGAACGGTATTACCCTAGCGATCAGCGAGAAGATAGGGCTTAGAACATCCCAAACTCTGCCATGCGAGATCCTTCAAATAACTCATCAACGATCACAAACAACAACGATCAAACAACAAAGAAGAACCGTAGGTCGAAACCCCAGTGATCACGATGGAAAACTAGATTGAAACCCTAGCGATCACAATTCGCATCCCAGCGACCGCCATGGAGATGATGCGAGGACGAAGGAAAGGAACGGGATCGTTGGGTATTTATATACGTTGGTGGCCTCCTCAGCCGCGTCGGGTTCGGATACGAGAACGAGTCTACGGCACGCGGGATTACTTGGAGAGGACACGTAGCAGGATGCCATTGGTTGAGAAGTTTCTAGGAACGAAGGGTGTTTTCCACGCTTAAAAGCAAGGTTGGTTTGAGTTGGATTATTTATTCTTTTTAATAATATAAAAAACATAGTTTTATTATTTATTATTTATTGATAAATAAGAAAGAAAAGATAATTTATTATTTGGATTTTGCTTAAATATTCTTATTTATTAAAATTATTCTTCTCTTTTAAATATATTCTTCTAAAATTCAAGTCTTATTAGTAAATCCTAGAGATAAGAATATATTAGAAGAATTTTTTATAATCAATCAACTATCCAAAACTTTACATTTTTGGGACATTTTTGTCTTTCAAAAAAAAGAAAGTTTTAGTTTAAAAATTAAAACTTTATTTAGAAAAGTAACTAAATAAGTTAGCCAGTAAATTATTTTCCTATATAATAAAAAATTATGCAGATAAATTATTCTTTCCACTTTCAAACTTTTCAAAAACTAGCCGATCCACACGTGTCGTGCATTTTAGTAATTGTGTACTTGCAATGACTATTTAGAATAATCTATATCTATATATCTATCTATATCTATTAATCTTCTATTATCTATTAACCTAAATATTAACCTTTAACCTAAATAAAGCCACAATATTTCTTACCACGTGGCAAAAAATCCTTCATCCTCATAATAATAATATAAAATAAAATATAAATATAATATATAATATATAATAAATAATATTAACCTAAATGAAGCAACAATATTTCTTGCCATGTGGTAAGAAACCCTTCATCCTCATAATAATAACTAGTGCAGAAACCCGCGCGATGCAGCGGGTAGATAATGAAATTCAAAATTCAAAATTTTAAAAAATAAGATTATAGTTAGAATTTTAAATACTAATTTTTCTAAATTATAAAATTTTGAATGAAAGTTATATGGCTCCAAAATAGCACTATTCTTCAATAAATGTGGTTAGAAATTTTAGAATTTTATCAAATTCTAAAATTCATAGTATATAGTCCATACTATAAAGTTCAAAATAAAATAAGTCTATTATACATATCCTTAAAATATTATAGAAATTAGATCTTGTGATAGTTTTGCTGGAAAAATATTTACTTCTCTTCTTCATCGAAATCAGAAAATTGAATTAAACTGCAAATAAGAGTACACATTCAAGTTATTTTCTATTTATATCAAATAAAATATAAACTATGCATTGAATGTTTTAAGGCAATATATTAAAACTTCTTATGAACAACATATTGTATTTATTCTTAGACCTTGTTTACCAGGTTAAGATTTGGAAAGGTGGCATGATATATATTGTTTGATATATATAATAGAGTTTTAGATGAAAAGGACCTGATAAAATTAGATAGAAAAGGTTAAGAATTCAACAAAAAAACTCAATTTATATTCAGAGATGATCATGCACAGTTTAATTTTAGAGTGCAATTGTTAAATTAGATCATTATTAAGCTTTAATTTGTCTATTAAGTTATATTTTGTTATAAGTTGGATTTGAATGAGGCTAAATAATTTAAGTTGATTTGTGGATAGAAATAGCATAAAAAATAAAAGAAGGTTGTAGATGTAGATAAATGATTAGCAAAACAAGCTGTAAGGACTGAGATTTTTACGGTGCAACTAAACTCTCTGTTACGATGTTTTTGTGTGTAATTTAATTACAAAACACTCGTCAAATTTGGGAGAAATCGAGTTAAAACGGAGATTCTATGCGATTTCCAAGTTCACTTAAAGTGAATAGTAACTCGATTTCCGGAAAGCCTACGGTGTGAAGTTGGCTTCAGGCTCGTATCGGACTCCGTTCCTAGCGGTCCAATAGCTCGTTTCGATCGGTTCAACTGTTCTGGAACTAATGGCGCTGACTGATTTTGGGTTTGACGCACGGATTTCGAGAAAATCCAAAAATACGCGTTTTATATGTAATTGTGCGTCTTTTTGGCCTTGGAGAGAGAATGGATTTCGTCGCGAATCCGTGACCGTTCGAGGTGAACAAAATCGTAGATCTATTGTCTACGAGGTGCTGATCGCACTGGTGCAATCCGTTCGCAAATCTGACGGACGGATCTGCGGAGATTGCGCGTTGTCGAGGAGAGTCTGTAATGGCAAAACGATAATTTCGCAAAAGTTGCAATATTTTATGTACCGTTTCGCGTGGGATCGCACATGGAGGGGTGTTCGCGCGTTTTACATACGCTGTGATGGACTCAGTATTAAATACTGAGGTTTGTGGACTTAATTGCAAAGTTGCACCATGTATATAAGCTTGTTCAGGTTTGTCATTGAAACCCTAACCCTAGCCTTGCCGCAACCCCAGCCACCCTCACCTCGCTCCCCTGCCCTAGCCATGCGCCCAGGCCGCGCGCCTACTGAACCCGGCCGGCCAGCCACCACCGCAGCCACCTTTCTTCTCTCTCTCCATCTCTCTCTCCATCTCTCTCTTTTCTTCTCGGGTTAGAGCCCAGGCCGAGGCTTGCAGCGGCCTCCCTGCACCATGCCGGCGTCGCCCCGACCTCATCGAAGCGTCCCCGTCGACCGCCGCCGCACCTGAGCTGGCCGCCTGCTGCTCCCTAGGTCGAGCCCAGACCTAGGCCTGCGTACGGCCTCCCCGCGGGCCGCCGCGCCTGAGCCCGCTTCCGCTGCTGTCCCCGCACCCTCGCGACGCTCCTCGCCGGTCGCCGCCACCCCAGCGAGCCGCGCGCCGCCTGGGCCAGCCCGCGGCGCCCCAGACTTGTGCGGGCCGAGGTGAGCTGCGCGCTTCTTCTCGCGCTGCACCGCCGCGAGCATCCGTGCCGCCTCCTCCGGCCTCAGCGAACCTCCGCCGCGTCCCGAGCGCCCGGCGCCGCCTTGCGCGCAGCTACCTGGAAACCGAGCTTTAGCTCGTGCGGGCTGGTTGGTTCTGCCGGTCGCCGCCGCCTGCTCTCACCGCCAACTGAGTGAGCAAGCCTTCACTCTCACCTCCCCCGCACCCATCCCTGGCCTCCACGCGCGCCGCCGTGCCGCCGGAGGCCGGCCGGAGCAACCTTGCTCCGGCCAAGCCCGAAATAGGGCTTAGTTTGGGATGGTTTACTGTTCTGAGCTTCCTGAGCCTCCCCGATCTCTGCGAAAGGGAGCACGATGATCGTAGAAAATTGCTTATCATCGTGCTCACCTTAGATTCTGCCGGGGAGACTCCGTTCCGCTGTTTCGGCAGTGTCGACCCTGTCGAGCCTGTTTGGCTGCTGTTTTGGGTTTGCGCACGCTTATCCGGCGATCCGAGGCTGTCCTGATGCCTCCGGAGGTGAGCACGGTGATCGTGGGTCAGTTCTGATCACAGTG
>NC_033643.1:7877849-7879933 GCF_001540865.1 Ananas comosus | reverse complement strand
TGCACCTCGTTAGACCCAGCTTGCTCGAGCATCCCAGGAGGTGGTGCCAGAACGGATCTACGCACGTAGCGTCTCCTTGGTGCCATTAGCTCCTAAAACACAACTTGGTTAATTACCTTAACCCGTTAATTTCATCGCGATTACGAGACGACGCGACCCAACATCGCAAACTAAGCGAAAGCACACAAGTGTACTTGTTCTAAACTCTTAGCGTCATGCTGTCGGCCGCCCAACACAACCACTTCAAGTCGAGAACTCATACCACTTGAATCCGTGTAAGATATCGAAATTCGACGACGTTGGCTAACTTTGGCCAAATGGGCCAAAGTGGGCGATTAAACGATTTGGACAAGTTCCATTTGGCATTTCAACGAGTTTGAACGTGTAAAAATGAGTTCTAAATGTGTTGGAATGGTTTGGACACCAATCGGCGCGAAGCGGAGCCGAAACGAAGTTAAAACAGCATTCTGGAGCTGTTGTACCGGTACAAGGGTGATGGCTGTACCGGTACAACCATTGCAGCCAGGGTGCGCAGCTCTCGGGTTCGAAGGCTTCAGGCGCTGTACCGGTACAAGGCTGGCTTGTACCGGTACAAGGCTGGCTTGTACCGGTACAAGACCTGCGAAACAAAGAAACCCGAGGCTCGGGTTGCGCTCTGTTTTGCTGTCACCCAAACCTTGTACCGGTACAAGGTCCCGTGTACCGGTACAAGGGCGCACGAACAGTAGGTTAAGTTGCAAAAACAGAAAATAGAGGGGCTCTTTTGGATATTGTTACATTAGAGAGTGTTATAACCCCTCTCTCTCAGCTGATCCCTCTCACTCTCCTCAGCTCACTCTCTCTCTACTCTCTCTCTCTCTAACCGAATAGAAGGAGAAAAGGAAAAGAGAAGGAAAAGGAAGGAAAAAGAGAGGAAGAAAAGGAAGAAGAAGAAGGAGAAGAAGGTTTGGGAGCTCTTCTTCACCTCATTCTTGGCTTAGGGCTTGCTTTGGAGCAAACCCTAGAGGTAAGCCTCAACCCCTTTCATGGTAACTTGGGATTTCTAGGGTTTGGATGGTTTTTGTTGCTTTAATTGGTTCAAATGGAACCTAATGAGTTTAGAGATGATGGATCTAGCTCACATTGAAGCTAGCACCAATGGTTTCCCCATAGATGTTAAACCTAGGTTTTTAAAAAGGGTTTTGTTGCTTAAGAGTGGTTCAAGGGTAAACCATTGGAACTTAAGAGAAGGTTCAATCTCAAGTTTGAAGCTTGAAACCATGATTTCTCTATTGTCGCTAAACCTAGGGCTTGATTTGGGGATTTTGCAAATATTAGGGTTTGATCTCTTTTGAGGGGTTAGAACCCTAATTCCTATGCTTATAAACGCGTAGGCGAAGACGGTTCGTCGATCCGACGAGTGGGCACGAAGATATCGCCATTTGAGGTGCTATAGGGTTAAAGCTAACCCAACAGAAATTAAGCGGCGACAAGACTAGCACGAGAACGCGTCTCGGAGTGTTTTTGGCATCACCTAAGGTGGGGGAGTGCCATCCCGAAGTCATCGGGCCACCTTCTATGTCTAAGTTTAATTTGATCTATTTGCATATTGTGCATATACATATAGGGTTAGAAAATGATTATTGTTGCTTATACTTGCATGCTAGTAGCTCAATATACCTTGCTTGGTTGGTTCACGATCTAGTATGCATGATGATGGTTTGATGAAAACCTAGACCCTATATGTGATGATTGATGCTTATGTTGCTAAAGTACTAGTATGGTATAACTGGTGTTGAAAATGAGTCTAAATGACGAGTGGCATCTAGTTAGAAAACTATGACGAGTGACATATGATTGTTGATGACCTTGATATTAGAACACTAGTGTAGTTGAGACACTAAGAGATTGGGTACAAGTATACCTTGCTTTCATGATGATATTACCCTCAAAGGGTTGTTGTTGTTCGTGAGATGATCTTGCTCACATTGCCTGTCTGCGCTTGGTGGGGTCGCTCCCCTCAAGTTGTGCGCTCCGGAGTTTGGTCACTAGAGAGGCAGC
The DNA here is from genome assembly GCF_001540865.1 of Ananas comosus. Lineage (NCBI taxonomy): Eukaryota > Viridiplantae > Streptophyta > Magnoliopsida > Poales > Bromeliaceae > Ananas > Ananas comosus. The sequence continues at coordinate 7,877,893 of NC_033643.1, read as the reverse complement.
CTGCTTGCTGCTCGGATAGCCGCTTGTTATCCGCAGGCGTTCTC
>NC_033643.1:7837037-7877117 GCF_001540865.1 Ananas comosus | reverse complement strand
GTTGACCCGAGGAAAGTGGAGGCTATTGAGAATTGGCCGCGCCCGACAAATGTTACCGAGGTCCGGAGTTTTGTGGGCCTAGCCGGTTATTATCGACGGTTTGTGGAGGGGTTCTCTAAGATTGTGACTCCACTTACCCGTTTGACGCAAAAAGGCACCAAGTTTGTTTGGAATGACGAGTGTGACCGGAGCTTTAAAGAGTTGAAGCAAAGGTTAACTTCGACTCCGGTACTCGCCTTACCGGTGCAGGGGCAAGACTACGTCGTCTACAGTGATGCTTCTTACTTGGGCTTGGGGTGTGTGTTGATGCAGGGCGGGAAGGTTATTGCTTATGCATCCCGTCAGCTAAAAAGCTATGAAAAGAATTATCCCATTCACGACCTGGAGTTGGCGGCGGTGATCTTTACCTTGAAGCTTTGGAGGCATTATCTATATGGTGCTCATTGCGAGATTTACACTGACCATAAAAGCTTGAAGTATCTGTTCACACAGAAAGAGCTCAATATGCGACAGCGGCGGTGGTTGGAATTGCTTAAGGATTATGATGTTGATATCCGTTACCACCCCGGGAAGGCAAATGTGGTCGCAGATGCGCTGAGTAGGAAGACGACGAAGAACCTCGCTTTCGATGTTACCCAGCAAAAACCCCTAGGGTTGGATATGGAGCGATTGGACCTTGAAGTGGTCGCTCCCGAGGTCCCGACTCAGTTGATGGCACTCGTTGTCCAACCGACCTTGTTGGAGAGGATCAAAGATCTGCAACTTGTGGACCCAGAACTCCAAAAGGTGCGGCGAAACATCGAGGAAGGTCATGACGGCGAGTTCAATGTAGATGCCGATGGCACGCTTCGGTTTCGGAACCGGAGGTGTGTACCCGTTGATGAAGAGCTTCGCAAGCTTATACTCCAGGAGTCGCATTGGTCCCCGTATACTGGTCACCCGGGCGGCACCAAGATGTACCAAAGCCTAAAAACACACTACTGGTGGCCGAGAATGAAAACCGACATCGGACGCTTTGTGGCGAAGTGCCTAGCATGCCAACAAGTGAAGGCCGAGCATCGATTTCCAACGAGAAAGCTTCAAAGCCTACCAATCCCCGTTTGGAAATGGGAGGATATATCGATGGACTTCGTGGTCGGCTTACCCCGCTCAAAAGGCGGCCACGATGCAATTTGGGTAATTGTGGATCGATTGACGAAGTCGGCTCACTTCTTACCGATCCATACCACGTGGTCGGGTGACAAGTTAGCACAGGTATACCTTGACGAGATAGTGAAACTGCATGGGGTGCCGAAATCGATCGTGTCGGATCGTGACCCCCGGTTCACTTCGCATTTCTGGAAGAGCCTGCAGGAAGCCCTTGGCACACGGCTCGACTTTAGCACCGCATTTCATCCTCAGACCGATGGACAAACAGAGAGAACTATACAAACTCTGGAGGATATGTTGCGAGCGTGTGTCATTGACTATAAAGGAAGTTGGTGTGACTACCTATCGATGGCCGAGTTCGCCTACAATAATAGTTATCATACTAGTGTGGAGATGGCACCGTTTGAGGCTCTCTATAGGGGGATATGTCGATCTCCTATACATTGGAGCGATGTAGGTGAGCGTGCGGAGTTCGGCCCAGATGTGTTGTGAGAAGCGGAAGAGAAAGTCCGTCTTGCTCGCAAAAGATTGCTCACGGCGCAGTCGAGACAGTAAAGCTATGCGGATAGACGCCGGCGAGATTTAGAGTTCGCGGTGGGTGACCGCGTATTCTTGAAGGTTTCGCCGATGCGAGGCGTAAAGCGATTTGGGGTGCGAGAAAAGCTGAGCCCTCGTTACATTGGCCCCTACGAGATCTTAGAGCGTGTTGGGACGGTGGCGTATCGACTTGCATTGCCCCCGAAGCTTGCGGGTGTGCACGATGTGTTCCACGTCTCCAACCTCTGCAAGTATATTCACGACCCCGAGCATGCGATGCTATACGAGCCGCCGGAACTTCAAGATGATTTGAGCTATGAAGAGTTTCCGGTAGAGATTTTGGCTCGAGAGGTGCGTAAGCTAAGGAATCGAGAAATTCCCTATGTTAAAGTCCGGTGGAGCAATCACGACGATCGCGAAGCCACTTGGGAACTCGAGGACCAGATGAAGGCGAATCATCCTCACTTATTCGAGGATTGAGGTAAGAGTTTAAGTTCGATTTACGAGCTAGTTGTTTCGAGGACGAAACTCCTTTTAAAGGGTGGAGAATGTAAGATATCGAAATTCGACGACGTTGGCTAACTTTGGCCAAATGGGCCAAAGTGGGCGATTAAACGATTTGGACAAGTTCCATTTGGCATTTCAACGAGTTTGAACGTGCAAAAATGAGTTCTAAAGGTGTTGAAATGGTTTGGACACCAATCGGCGCGAAGCGGAGCCGAAACGAAGTTAAAACAGCATTCTGGAGCTGTTGTACCGGTACAAGGGTGATGGCTGTACCGGTACAACCATCGCAGCCAGGGTGCGCAGCTCTCGGGTTCGAAGGCTTCAGGCGCTGTACCGGTACAAGGCTGGCTTGTACCGGTACAAGACCTGCGAAACAAAGAAACCCGAGGCTCGGGTTGCGCTCTGTTTTGCTGTCACCCAGACCTTGTACCGGTACAAGGTCCCGTGTACCGGTACAAGGGCGCACGAACAGTAGGTTAAGTTGCAAAAACAGAAAATAGAGGGGCTCTTTTGGATATTGTTACATTAGAGAGTGTTATAACCCCTCTCTCTCAGCTGATCCCTCTCACTCTCCTCAGCTCACTCTCTCTCTACTCTCTCTCTCTCTAACCGAATAGAAGGAGAAAAGGAAAAGAGAAGGAAAAGGAAGGAAAAAGAGAGGAAGAAAAGGAAGAAGAAGAAGGAGAAGAAGGTTTGGGAGCTCTTCTTCACCTCATTCTTGGCTTAGGGCTTGCTTTGGAGCAAACCCTAGAGGTAAGCCTCAACCCCTTTCATGGTAACTTGGGATTTCTAGGGTTTGGATGGTTTTTGTTGCTTTAATTGGTTCAAATGGAACCTAATGAGTTTAGAGATGATGGATCTAGCTCACATTGAAGCTAGCACCAATGGTTTCCCCATAGATGTTAAACCTAGGTTTTTAAAAAGGGTTTTGTTGCTTAAGAGTGGTTCAAATGTAAACCATTGGAGCTTAAGAGAAGGTTCAATCTCAAATTTGAAGCTTGAAACCATGATTTCTCTATTGTTGCTAAACCTAGGGCTTGATTTGGGGATTTTGCAAATATTAGGGTTTGATCTCTTTTGAGGGGTTAGAAACCAAATTTCTATACTTATAAACGCGTAGGCGAAAACGGTTCGTCGATCCGACGAGTGGGCACGAAGATATCGCCATTTGAGGTGCTATAGGGTTAAAGCTAACCCAACGAAAATTAAGCGGCGACAAGACTAGCACGAGAACGCGTCTCGGAGTGTTTTTGGCATCACCTAAGGTGGGGGAGTGCCATCCCGAAGTCATCGGGCCACCTTCTATGTCTAAATTTAATTTGATCTATTTGCATATTGTGCATATACATATAGGGTTAGAAAATGATTATTGTTGCTTATACTTGCATGCTAGTAGCTCAATATACCTTGCTTGGTTGGTTCACGATCTAGTATGCATGATGATGGTTTGATGAAAACCTAGACCCTATATGTGATGATTGATGCTTATGTTGCTAAAGGACTAGTATGGTATAACTGGTGTTGAAAATGAGTCTAAATGACGAGTGGCATCTATTTAGAAAACTATGACGAGTGACATATGATTGTTGATGACCTTGATATTAGAACACTAATGTAGTTGAGACACTATGAGATTGGGTACAAGTATACCTTATTTTCATGATGATATTACCCTCAAAGGGTTGTTGTTGTTCGTGAGATGATCTTGCTCACATTGCCTGTCTGCGCTTGGTGGGGTCGCTCCCCTCAAGTTGTGCGCTCCGGAGTTTGGTCACTAGAGAGGCAGCCTGCTTGCTGCTCGGATAGCCGCTTGTTATCCGCAGGCGTACTCGGGGATAGTCCAGCTCGACATCCCTAGGAGATTGATATGTGAGCCTTGCTTGTGAACCTTGTGTTCACTTGGAGATTGGGTTACCCATTGAGTCTTACCCATGATTGATGTTCATAGTAGCTATTCATTGTTCATATCAGCTTATTTGCTTACCTAGTAGCATGTTTTATAGCTTACTATGATAGCTGTTGTAGATGTTGATAGTTGCTTACTTACCCAGCTTTATTTATTGTTCATGCATTCATGATTCCAGATTGAGGCATAGCTTGATATAGTTGTTTACATACCTGCCTTCCGTTCAGTTTAGTTTTATATATATTGCACATATATATATATCTCTCTATGCCTGCTTAAGACCTAGTGGGTAGATCGGCGGAGTCGGCGGCCGAACCCACTGGGAACTATTCGTAGTTCTCACACCCTCGTTGCAGGTACTAGCTCGAGCGCCCCGACTGAGCGGGAGGATCGTGGCAAGGGCTTAGCGCCCTAGCGGTTTGGTTGATAGCTTTACCCTTCCCACTTGCATTAGTTCTCTACCCTGTACTATTGCTTACATTTTGAGAGTAGATGATTGATAGGGTGAGGTTTTTGAGAGGTTATAATGTATTTACATTTTGGAAAAAGAATGCAAGTCGTATTAAATGATTAAAGTTTAAATGATGTTGAAAGAGGTTTAACATTTCAATTATTTCTCAATTAGCTAAGTTTCTCTCTTTTGTATACTTGTATGGTTTTACTTGTATCGCTTGCTCTAGTTGGTTGTAGCACTGTTTGTGCTCTCGTTTCGTTGTTGATTGTGTATGAGTGCAAGTTGTTTTTCCTGGAGACTTGTTGTACACAATCTGTTGCTTAGCCTTGGGTGGACGGGGAAAACTCCGTCCGTTCGGCGGTCGCGCCGTCGCGCCCGAACCGTGCCAAATTGGTACCGTTTTCGGGTGGTGCGGTCTGGGGCGTGACAATCCGTCTCCAGCCACTACTAGAAATATACTACCATTTCGACCCAATCGAATAAACTTCCACCACCGTTATAGGTTCACGTTCCACTCATGCGCCTATAGCCTTAAGGTTACCATCCTAAAGTCTCCTAGGCCCATCCTAGACTCTCTCTTTACTTGCTCTTAGCTTGTTCTGATACCACTTTACCTGTCACGCCCCGCGATAGCCAGTTTGGTCGATTCGGGCACGTCGAACAGACGCCGAACGGACAGCACCTCCCCTATCCGCCTAAGGCTAAAACAACAAGATCATGCACAACAAGTTGTCCAGGAAAAACTTAACAACATACATGATCTAGCAAGCGAGTAATTTCACAAGCATACACAAAAGCAAGTAAGTAATACCACAACTAAACAAAAGAGAGAGTTCTAACTATTACATCACAATTCCACATTTACATCTCTTGATTTATATTTTCATCTCCCAAAAATGAATACAAGTTCATCTCAACATCTGGATACATATCCATCACACATACATAGGTGCTCTCCAAAATACATCCATATCACTTATGTACACGAGGGTACTCTAGTACGGAAGAAAAGCCACTACTAGCTAACTAGGGCGCTATGCCCTTACCGCGATCCTCCCCCGGAACGCTCGAACTCGGCCCTGCAACAAAGTGGGGTGAGAACTATATAAATATAGTTCCCAGTGGGTTCGGTCGCCGACTCCGCTAATCTTCCCACTAGATCTAAGCAGGCATAAACAGATAGATAGATAGATAGATATCTAAAAATGAACTGATACATAATGAAGAAATTGCAACATGCTACTATGCCTTGAGAAAAAAAAGAATAAATGAATATAGCAATGTATCCAACTAACATGCTACTATATCTCTACATCAAGCATGAATGCAATATCTACTACACTCAAAGGCATATCTCTCATAAGATCATTACCCAATCCACTTGGCTAACCCGAAGGTTACGCCCCGACTCAGATCTCAAATCTCGTAGGTGAAGAGCTACCCCGCTCTTTACCCCGACTCGCATCTCGAATGCCATAGGTGAAGAGCTACCCCGCTCTTCGCCCCGTCTCAGATCCCAAATCTCATAGGTGAAGAGCTACCCCGTTCTTCGCCTCGACTCACATCTCAAGTCTCACAGATGAGGAGCTACCTCGCTCGTGTGACAACTCCGCAGTGCACTGCTTGTGTGGAGTACCACCCCAAGCTCAAAACAGACTATATGAGTATGATCCAATCCTCGCCAACTGAGGATACCCTGTCAACTAGGGTTAACAAACACTTGGGAATCCACCTATCCCTATGTTCAATGCTATAGTATCTCAACTACACTAAGTTCTCATGCAATGTGTCATAACTAGGGAAACTCACCTATTCCCTAAGTTCGCTATGTCATAAGTGTTTCTTTTACACTAAGTTCCAATGCCACTCGTTTACATCATTATGTTGTAAGTGTCTCAACCACACTAATTTACATGCCACTCGTCCAAGTTATAAGTGTTTCCACTACACTAGTTCACAAGTCATTGGTTTTCATCATCAAGTTCAAGTTCACCATTTTCTTATCACTATAGGATCTCGTGTCACATGACCTAATCCTCATGCACCCTAGATTCACGTGTCAAGCCCACAATACTACACTACTAAGGACGCATGCAAGGAAATAGAATGCAACTATACCAATCATCCTATAATGCATAAGAACAATATGTGAAACATGATCAATAATCTAACTCGGACATAGAAGGAAGCCCAGTTGCTTCTGGATGACACCCCCCCACCTTTAGGTGATGCCACGAGTCCACGAATCCGATTTCGTGATTTTTGGACGCCGCCTCGACCTTCCAGGCGGAAACGAAGCCGAAAATGTCCTTTTCGCCAATATCTTCGCGTAGGCTCGACGGATCGTCGAACCGACTTTACCAGCGCGTCAGAATACCTAGCAATTAGGTATAAAAGTGATCAATCCCAACTTTGGATCTCTATTTCACAAAACCCATTTCAGAAACCTAGATCGAAACTATTGCAAGAATCCATCGCGTAGCTTCATGATTCGAGCAATAAACATCTACTTAGCATCTAAGGGTTCCATAAAAACCATTTCTAGAGTATAAAATATCAACCCTAGAAATCTACCATTGTTGCTCAAAGAGCTTACCTGTCACGCCCCGAGACCGCTACCAATTTGGTCCGGCCCGGCGCGTCGAACAGACGCCGAACGGACAGGACCTCCCCTGTCCGGCCAAGGCTAACCAACAGATCAGGTATAAGAATTTATCCAGGATCAATTCATAAATACACGATCAAGAAGCACCACCAGTGCAACAAGACGAGAGCAAGAATACAAGTATAAAACATATACAAGTACATAAAGAGAGAAGAGGCTATCTATTACATTCATTTGACTTAATACATTCAATTACATCTTTTACTTTCTTCCAAAATATGAATACAAGCACTCAAACCTCACCCTATACAACATCTACTCTCAAAATACAAAAAGGGTGACAGCTAATGAAAAGGGGAGGTAGCTAATGCGACTAGAGCGCCGGGCCCTTACCGCGATCCTCACGCTCACCGGGGACACCCGAACTCGAACCTGTGGTAAAAATGGGGGTGAGAACTAACTTCCTTAGTTCCCAGTGGGTTCGGCCGCCGACTCCGCCGATCTCCCCACTAGGTCCAAGCGGGCACAAGTAGGTATACCGATATATAAATAATAGGAAAAACTGTAAGGACAGGAAAGTAAAGCTACACTACTATGCCCAATCATAGATATATGAATGCATGTCCAATGAATTGGTAAGCAACTAACCTGTTATCATGTCCAAAGGTGAAGCTATTCACTCGTTTATTAACCTCATTTACTTGTTCATTAATCTCATGGCTTACCCGAAGGCTCGCCTACAGCTCACTAGCCATCTCGAAGGTAGGGAGGGTCAACTTGCACTACGAACCGAGACCGTCTGGCGGGGCCAAATAGGCAAATCCCTTGGGACCCAAGATAGGCAATCCCACGTGACCAACTCCGGAGCGCATTACTTGTGTGGGGCTTCCATCACAAGATTTAANCATGGCTTACCCGAAGGCTCGCCTACAGCTCACTAGCCATCTCGAAGGTAGGGAGGGTCAACTCGCACTACGAACCGAGACCGTCTGGCGGGGCCAAATAGGCAAATCCCTTGGGACCCAAGATAGGCAATCCCACGTGACCAACATCCAGAGCGCACTACTTGTGCGGGGCTTCCATCACAAGATTTAAAACAGACCGTGAGCATGATCCAATCCTCGTCTCGAGAATACCCTATCCTCTAGGGTTACAATCATCATATAATCCATAGGTCTCACATACACTACGACTCATATGTGTCATTCGTTCTTTTGCTTACTATCAACTAAATGTCACTCGTTCATTTGTTTACTATCGACTAGATGCCACTCGTTCTTTGTTTAACATTAGACCAACCATTGAGTCAATCTTTTTCTTTGCACTATAGGATTCACAAATCTCGACCCAATCCTTATCGATCCACAATACCAAATATCTAATACATGCTACAATATCATCAAGGAAAGCATAAGGAAAGGCAATGCACAATCATCCTATAATGCAATAATACATAATGCAATAATACAAGATGCAAGGGTCGACATGTACTAAGACATAGAAGGGAGCCCAATTGCTTCGGGATGGACACCACCCACCTCTTGGCGATGCCGCGACGATAGAAAACTCGACATTGCGATCTTTGCACGTCGCTTCAACTCCTCGGGGCGAAGCGAGCCCTCGAGTACCCGATTCGGCAATAACTCCGCACTCGCTCGTCGGATCGGCAAACCGTCTTCGCCGACGCGTTCCGAGACCTAGCAATTAGGTTTACGACCCATTGAAATAGATCAAAACCCTAGATTTGCCAAAATCCCAAATCCGTGCCCTAGAATGGCAACGAGGGAGAAATCCGTGGTGCGAGCTTCGATTTCGAGCTCGAACTATCTATTCATCTCCTCTAGGTTCCATTCGAACCAATTCTAAGCAACAAAACCCAATCCTAAGAAATCTACCATGGATGGGTTTGGAGTTTACCTCTAAGCCAAGCTCCAAGCTTGCCCTAGCTTGAAGGAGAGAGAGAAGAAGACCTTCTTCTTCTTCTTCTTGAACTTCTCCTTCTACTTCTTCCTCTTTTCCTTCTTTTCTTTCTTCTCCTTCTTCTTTTCCTTCTTTTCTTTCTTGAGAGAGAGAGGGAAAGAGTGAAGGAGGGAGAGAGAGCAAATAAGAGCAATGAGGAAAAGAGAGGGGTCCCCCACCTCTATTAAAGGCCATTTTGCAAATAGCCCCCTCAACTTTTCATCCTTCCAACCAGCCTTCTCTGGGCATTTTCGCAGTGAGGGACCGGTCCCAGCTCGGGGAGACCGGTCCCCGAAGGCTGCCATTTCGAGCAGAGGGGATTTCGCGTTCGGGAACCGGTCCTTGCCTGAGAGACCGGTCCCCGGGAGACCGGTCCTTGTCTGAGAGACCGGTTCCCGAAAGCTGAGTTTTCGGGACTTAGCCAAATTTTGGCTATTATCGCTGGGCCAACGTTCGGGAACCGGTCCCTCACTACCAGGGACCGGTCTCATCAGAGACCCCCGCAGCCCAGCCTGATGGAACCGGTCCCTCCCTGCCAGGGACCGGTCCCCGAGAGCAATTCTGCTCCAGTGCAGATTTTGCACTGGTGCTCCCACGGACCCTTCTTTAATGCACTTTATGCATTATAATTACCTTCAGACTCTACGAAGCCTACGCACTCGACAACTAGTCGATTCTAGTCGAAGTCTAATCCTCGAGTTTCGAGAATTCACTTCCTAACATTACCTCAACCAAGCACTTCCGCCAAGCTAGGGAAGAAGAAGAAGATGATGAAATCCACTTCAAGCTTCAATCTCTACCAACCCTTACTCTAACAGTCTAACCCCCACCTTTGAGAGAGAGCTTCTAGAGAGAGAAAGGGAGAAAATGGAGAAAATGGGATATTTCCGTGGCTGTGAACAAGAAAGGGAGAGATGGGGTCCTTTTATAGGTTGTCACAATTGCATAAAAGCCCCTCAACAATTGTTATTTGCAACCTACTGCAATCTGCAGTTTTTCTGCACTTGGTACCGGTACGCAGGATTCTTGTCACCGGTTTAACGATTACGTAGCAGCCAACCCGAGAGCAGCCTTCTAGGCTAGCTGATCTGGTACCGGTACATACCAAGGGTGTCACCGGTTTAACAGCCAAAAATACTCGAACCTGAGAGCAGCTGTTCTCGGACGCCTGCTTGGTACCGGTACCACCCCCATGTTTAACCGGTTACAAAGTGCCCAAACTGCAGTTCAGCACTTGTTCGACTTCTAGTTTGCGCCGAGCAATGCTAATACTCGATTACCTCACTTGGGGTTCAACTTTAACCCTTCCAATATTATTGGAATGTCACATGGACCATATCCAAGCATCCCTCTCGCCACGCTTTGGTCACTTTGACCAAAAGTAGTTTATTATGACGGGGATTCAACATCTTACATTTTTCCTCTAAGATAGTTTGATTTCTAGCTAAAGGGAAGAGATTGGGAACTATTTGGTACATCAACAAATATTAATTCTGATAATTAACTAGCCTTTGTTTGCCCAATCACTTTTTAATTTTTTTGTAATTGTTTGATTTTATAGATTTTCTCTCTTTTGGCAGCATCTTCAAGGATTTGATTATGTTATATTTTTGGTTGGCTAATGTCTTCATCATTGATTTCTTGCTTTAGTTTTTATTTTTTAATATTATTTAAACAAAGTTTACTAAGCAAGTGAATTCTTAAATAGATAATTGCTCTACAAGATCTGCGCCAATAAAGCAACCAAGCGAAGACCTTAATTTTGACAATTGAAAATGTACTTTTGCAAATTCGCATATATGGATTTTTATTTGATAACATTTTTTTTTTTCCTCTTTTGCTTCTTTTGTTCTCTTTGAAAGGTGGATTTGCAAACTAACAAAATCGAGAATTTAAAAGTGCATCTCTATGAGTCTTCAATTACATAGAATTTGAGATTATAAAAAAAAAAAAAACCATTGATAGAGCCAATTATGCATTAATAATTAACTTCTTCTTTTCGATTTTTTGTTTTAAAATTTTATGTGGCCTTTGTGTTGCATATGCCAATTTTCTGCTTCAGTCTATCAAAACTAATATGCTATTTATAAACTTATCATGTATATTATATTTTAAGTGCAATATATATGTATAGGAATTACTGTAAAGTGGTCATTTATGCAACAGCTTAAAATGCAAACGATGCACTTATATTATATTGTTGCCCTAACATGATGTTTAAGAAAAATTTGAGACAGTTTATACTTCAACAATATCTATCCGCTGCAACGCGCAGGTTCCTTCACTAGTTATATTAATTCCCAATAAAATTGACACATGGCAATATTTCCTTCACTTAAGATATTTGGATTCTGGGCTCCATCTTTAAATATAATTTTTGCTTTGAATTGAGCGAACTAAACCGATTTCTATTCTCTTAAACCATCTTCAATTACCAAGTATTCTTTTGGTTTCAGTTTGTTTTTTTTTATTGCCACATGGCAATATTTCGTTCACTTAAGATGTTTGGATTGTGGGCTCTATTTTTAAACACAATTTTTCTTTGAACCGAATGCACTAAACCAGTTTTTATTCTCTCGAGCCATCTTCATTTGCCAAGTTCTCTTTTCGGTTTGATCCATTCTTTTTTTCTTCTTCATTTTTGGTTTGGTTCAGTAATGTTTTGTTATCTTTGAATCGGATTTTCTATTTGCACCTCCCGGTCTATTTTGGGTCCGGTCCGATTTTTCTTTTCTCTTTATTCTAGGGTTTGGTCTAGTAATATTTCTTCGCTTTTGAACCGGATTTTCTATTTACACCTTTTCACCTTCTCACTTTTCTTGAACCAAACCGAACCGAATCCATCCATACCAAACTAGATTTTCTTTTAGTACCATCCCATCCCCCCTCACCGTACACCCCTTATATTATTTTATCTGGTTCCAAAACGTACACCCCATTGATCTTTTTTCAAATCCTCCTTCACCTCCCTTTATATTTTCTAAATTATACATCTCTTTACCTCCCTTCATATTTTTACAAAATGTGCACCCTCTCACCTCTCCTCATCTCTCAATTATCATACACACCCTCATCTCTTTCCAAAATCCTAATCACCCTTTTTTATCTTAAACTTTTTTGTTTCCTCTTCTTCTTCCTCTATGACACCTTAATAGTTCAACATCGGATAAGAATGGGATTGTTATTGGGCACACAAGAGGACTCCACCCTAGTAATAATAACTAGCTTAAGTATTTTGGGTCGGTGATTTGGGTCCAACGAGTTATTATTGGTAGTGGGCTGGATAGTTACATCCTCTCTCTTCCCCCCCTCCTAAATAGAGGAGTTAGTAATCGTGTCATTTCTAGTGGATGTGGTATATGTTGCTAGAGGTTTCGCTACTACGCTGAGAAGCTTCACAAATCACTACGACTCTTAAATTATCCCTTGCCATGGCCTCCTCTTTGTGTGCTATGGTTGCATAGCTTGCTTCCTCACCTCCTCTCAAACCTCCTCCCTCTCTATCGCCTTTAACGTCCAATTCGACTCCATCATTGACAGTCTAAGCTCTCTCCCTTTCTCTCTCTCTTTCTATGATTTTTTTTTTTTAATCAAACCTTCTAATATGAAATTCGTTCCTTTGGATTTTAGGAAGAGGTTTACAAAGTTATCATTTGCATCGATATCGCAGCATCGGGATTGTTTATCATGCACGCCAGCTGTCCGATGCATTGTCTCTAAGGATTAAAATAGCATTTATAGGTTTCAAATCATTATCAATAATTTTTAAATACTAATTTTTATAATTTTGATTTGATTTAATGTAGAGAAGAAGCACGTGTCGATGAATCGAATAGCTATAAATTCGGAGCCCTCCTCAAGTCAGATTTTACATTTCTATAATTAAAAGAAAATTTTATTCTCAAAAGAAAAAAAAAATATTCTTTTCTCCACTATTTTTTTTAATTGCTTTTTTTTTTTTTGAAACTTGGTTTGAATGTAGAAAAAAAAAAATCAGAGCCTGTTATAATTCATCGAGTAATGAAACCAACCCCAACAAAATCACCTCTAGGTTCTTTTCTTTCTTTTTTATTCTTGTAGTAAATTATGTTTTTTTAGTTCCTATCTATGACAATAATTTTTATTCTTCTATAGTTTTTTTTTGGTTTTCTTTTCTTTATTCTCCACGGGATTATATTTTAACTCTAATTTTTTTAATAATATATTATTATTAACTAATCAAATATAGTTGTTTTCTGCTATTTTTTATGTTTTTATTTGTATACTTTAATTTATAAATTTTTATTATAATTTTTAACCGTTGCATCGCATGGGTTTCTCCATTAAGGGCCTGTTTGGCAATAGTTGTGAAAAAAATAAAGTTTTATTTTACAATGTATTTGATATGCTGAAATACTCCATACTCTATTAAAAAAAACTCTGTTTTTAGGTGTTTGGATTGTCTCCAAAAAAAAAACTATATTTTTATTCTTATATAAGTATATAAGATAAATTAAGAAATATTATATTAAAAAAAAAAAAAATTTCATTTGTGGATCAGAGCATTGTATCATTTGTAAATTAGATNTATGCTGAAATACTCCATACTCTATTAAAAAAAACTCTGTTTTTAGGTGTTTGGATTGTCTCCAAAAAAAAAACTATATTTTTATTCTTATATAAGTATATAAGATAAATTAAGAAATATTATATTAAAAAAAAAAAAAATTTCATTTGTGGATCAGAGCATTGTATCATTTGTAAATTAGATCGAATTGTGAAAAATTGTCTTAAACCAAAAAACAAACTAAAAATGATAAGATTAACAAATAAAATCCACAGATTGATGAGAAGAGTTTCCCTATAGCAAAACCCATTGATGATCTGTAGTACACTGAACTTTAGCAAATTGCAAGGTTCTAGTGCTGGAATAGTAATCGAAACTATTTTACTTGTTTGAGCGTGGTTGGGGGGATATTGGCATTTAATTTCAATATTATAAATGCCAGGACGAGTGCTTAACACTAAAATCTGTAAAGTTCAGATTGGAGTATTGAGTATCGGTACCTGAGTATGGTACCGGTACTTCAGAGGGTTGCCTGATGGATAGTTCTCAAGTTTGAGAAGCTGGAGTTGAGTACCGGTACGGCATTGCGCGGGTACCAGTACTCTGTATTAAATCTAGCTGCGCAGCTCGCGGGTTTTAGCTGTTTAGAGGCCGAGTATCGGTACTTCAACCTGAGTACCGATACTCAGTGTAGCAGAATGAGTTGGTAAGAAATTTTTTTGATAATTTCACAGTGATGGTTATCCTCTTAAAGCCCTAAATTTACCCCAGCTGGTCTTTCTTGTACTAGAGCTTGGAGAAAACAGGGTGAGCTCCCTTCTTTCTCTCTCTAGATTCTATTTCGATTTTTGAGTGGAAATTGATGGATTTAAGCTCTTTTCTTTTCTTCTCCTTATGCTAGCTGATTTGGAGGATCTTTGAGGAGCTGTAGAAGTAAGGAAGAGAGGGTTTTGAGAGTAGATCTTCAATCCTAACTCAGGAAGTAACTGAGTTAGAGCTTTGAAAGGTTAGCTACCCAACTTTCACTACTATGGATGTTATTGGTAGTAGTATTGGAGTTACTTTGGGATAGTTCACATCTGAGGTTGTGGAACTTAATTTGGATGTTGTTAATTCTCTTTTAGGTTGGAATTTCAGTACTCAACCTGAGGTGAAGTGTAGATTAAGCTTTGCTCTATACAAGGTATGATTCTACCTACATTAAGTGAAGTTTGAGATGGTTCGTGTAGAATGTTGTGTAAAGCTCCTAATTAATCCTAATTGGGTATATTAGGGTGCTTAGAGACTTGGGAGCATCATCGCTTGAGTGATCGGATAGGAGTTGACAAGTACTCGGTGGGTTTGACCTCACCGAAATTGTGAATTCCCCCTATGTTCTTGTTATGATTATGTTATTAGAAATCATGCATAAATGAGATGATGGATAATTTAGATGTAGATACATCATAAGACAAGGTTATATCTCTATAAAGTAGAGAGTTGTATGCATTGAACTTATGAAACATGCATTATATGATGGTTTGGCATATATTTGGTAGAATTCGCATGAATTTCATGTTATTAGTTATGATCTAGTTGATAATTAGCATTGATATTGGACTGAGATCCCGACCTATAGGTCGGTAGAGTACATTCCATGTTTGAGACATGACGATTGAGAGTTTTGTATTGTGGATTATACTTGCTTGCCATTGTGCTCATTCGCACATACTTGTAAGGGTCGCTCCCTATAAGCCGGCACTCCGGAGATGGCCTACGCGATATTATGCTCGTCCGTGCGGGATTGGGTGCCAAAGTGAATTACCGTGGGGAGTGTATACTACACGGTGCCATTAGGCGCGGCGCAAGCCGAACTACCTTATGTAGGTCCTTACGAATTGAGCAATGAAACTAAATTATGTTAACAAAATAGTCACTACTAGATAGTGTACATTCATTGAGATGATATAGGATGCTTACTCTTATGAAGTAGTTTATTTATTTGTTGCATAATGTTAATTGCATTGGAGGCATAGTAGTTCTACTGTTTACTAGTTGCTTGTTATTCATATCATGTTATAGTTATACATGTTTAATATTTATGCCTCATTAGCCTAGTGGTGTAATTTACTGAGGTCGGCGGCTTATCCACTTGGAACTATTGATTAATAGTTCTCATATCCTATTTGTTGTTGTTTTATTTACAGAGCCATCCACAGCGGGAGAGGCTAGGGACGGCGGCAAGGGAGTCGCGTCTAGCTAGGCATAGCTCAAAGTCCCGCTAGGTGATCACCTCTCCTTTTGGACGAGTTGGCAAGGTTGATGTACTACTTGTATAGAGACTACCACTTGTATATAGTTGTTCTTTGAGACCTCATGATGTATGAACTATTTTAGGAGTTGTATTTATAGTTTTATACTCTTCTTTTTAGTTGCTTTTAGTGTATCTTGTATGTCTTATGCTATGATTCTTGCTAGTGGTACTATTGACGTGATATTTCTAGCATGTTTTATAGACGCTTTGTATATGCTGGGTATACGGTGGATCTGTAGCGTACCGGGTGGGCTTCCGCTGAACCCCGGGCGTGACATGATCAAATTGTAATTAACGAAATTTGGCCGCAATCTGGGTTCATCATGTCGGCGAGGAGGTCATCGGCGGTTGTGGAGAGGACCTCGGAGACATGAGAGAACGAGGCATATGGAGAGGGTAGCATTCACGTACGATGTCGAGTTTGTCGGGAGTACAGTGCGATGGTCGTTGCGCTAGGACGCGTACCTGTGGTCGGAAGGCGGCGCAAGCGTGCACTGGCTATCGACACTCATGTCGCTCGCGGTTATGGCGATGTTGGCCACCATCGCAGTGGCCATCATGCTCCAGATTGTCCTACGGTAGTGAAGGACGACGAGTCCTCTATATGGAAGCTCGTCATAGGGGACGCCTTCTATCCGCCGAGGTAGCTCCTCCAGCTCTGCGTGTTCGTCAGAGAGGGTGGAGACGGCAGAGGGGAGGCGGTGGAAGCGGAAGAGGAGAATGGCTAAGATTTTCGAGGCTGGGAGGGGAGAAGAAAAGGGAAGAGAGGGCACAACGGGTTGTGCGGAGAAAGTGAGAAGAGGGCAAGATGGTGGAGGAGCGCGATGAGCATCGATTTTTTTTACGCTGCTCTGATCTCTTTTTTATTTTTGTCCAATATTACGCTAGAAACTCTATATTACATAATAAATATTTTACTCAGTTGGGCTGTCCAAACGGGCCAGTTAAAAAAAAAAAAATAGAACTTTTCAAAAGGTGTTTCCCAAAAAGGCCCTAATAATAGTATAAGATATCCAATAAAAATAGAATTATAGTATAGTACAGTGGTATAGTGTAGTGTGTTAAGCCAAACTTAAATCAACATACAACCATTACGAGAGAGAGAGAGAGAGAGAGAGAGCTCAATAAGGCGGCGCGGAATTGGCGGGAAGAGAGACCGTACTCTTTTTTTTTCCTTATTTATTTATTTATTTATTTCTAAATACGCCTCGGATTTGCTTCGAACTATATAAACCCTACGCTTACTTGTCGCGCATACACTTCCCCCATTTTCCCGACCCCGAGCACAAGCACCGCGTATTCCGCATACCTTTTATATATATATATATATTCTAATATACCCTTGTCTCTCCCCTCTAACCCTTGGCCCTCTTCGACCTCTCCCGATCGATCGATCGATCCATTGATCCGTACCGAACCCTCGCTGAGCCCATATTCGTCGCTTTTCTGCGTGCCCTAGAGACCGGCCATGGCGAAATCGGCCAAGTTCGAGGAGTTCTCTGAGGAGGAGGAGCCCTCGAACGCGGGATCGATGTCCTCCTCCTCCGAGGAGGAGGAGGATGAGGAGGAGGAGGAGGAAGCGAAGAACGGGGCCGGGGCGAACCAGGAGGGGGAGGAGGAGGTGGACGAGGAGGAGATCGAGGCCGTGGCGAGGTCGGTGGGCCCCGACGACGACGACGACGCCGGGGACGGCGATTCGCAGTCGACGGAGGACGACGAGGCCGTCGCGGGGGCGAAGAGCGACGGCGATGAGGAGGTGAGGAAACGGTTTTGGAGATCTAGGGTTTCCAAAATGTAACCTTGTTTCCAGGGTTTTGATGGCTTTTGAGCAACGCTGAAGATATTTAGGGTTTCCGAAATGTAATCTTGTTTCCAGGGTTTTGATGGCTTTTGAGCAACGCTGAAGATATTTAGGGTTTCAAAAATGCTTTATATATACATATATTTTAACTATTAGTATCTTCTTTTTGTTTGGTGAATGCATTGAGAACATGAAGGGTTATTGATCGTTCTTCTTTGATTTTGGTGCTTTATACTGCTTTGCTAGGGTTTATTAGAATTTTTTTTTTTTTTTTTGGTTTCTGCGTTTTTAGGGTTAGTTCAGCTTGTTTGAAGGTAGAGGTGCTTCTGGTTTCGTTGTTACATCTCGTATTAATGCTTATCTAATATGGTTGCTGAGACTCTTTGGAACAATATTCCTATCTGATTCGTTGAACCAGTTTATGGTTTCTTCACCCTCCTGCTAAATTTTTTTTAAAAAATAGCCTTTTTTTTTACTTTATAAACTGATAGAGTGGTATTTTCTGGTAGTTATTATTAGATAGCAAAGCGTGCGCGATGAAGTGTGAAAATTTTATCCACCCTCACGATGCATTTCCTTGATTGCATGTGCAGGCAGAGGAAGCATCAGCAAGTGTGGAAGTTGGAAAGCGCGAGAGAGCTAGGCTCAAAGAGCTCCAGAAACTGAAGAAGCAGAAAATTCAAGAAATATTAGACACACAAAATGCTACTATAGATGCTGACATGGTTTGTGAATACTAGGAACAGAACACTGCAGATTGATATATTACTTAAATCATATATAGCTGTCTTGCATCTCTTTGTACACTTCCTCTTCAATTTTGCGATTTTTCTCTCTATGTTTCTGCATTGTCTTGTATGGTACTTGAGAGAAACTGTTTTGACAGAATAACAAGGGGAAGGGTCGGCTAAAGTATCTCCTGCAACAGACTGAAATATTTGCTCATTTTGCAAAAGGAAGTCAATCTGCTGAAGAGAAGAAGCCAAGAGGAAGGTACTTCTGTGCAATATATTGCTCTATAATGAACTTGGTTCTTTCTATTTTTAGGTCAGATTCTGTTGTAGGTATAGTATTTTTGTCAGATAGAACTCACAGGTGATGAAGACATAATTGCACACTTCATTATGTCTCAGCATTGGTTTTAATGCAATTTTTTTACGCCTTCCTCGTGAAAGTGATTCATCTGGTTTAATAACAGTGACAACGTAGTAAGCTCAGTTTGTTCAACTGGTGCAAATCGCGTGAGTTATGTAATTGTCTGCACATTTATGCTGCTTACCTAGACATGCCTTATTGGCATTGCATTTTAAGCATAGGTACAAGTTTGGATGAAGAACTGGTTACATCCACGTATGCATTTATTTGTCTTGTAAACATGTTAATCTTCGATTATGGTTGGAGCCAGGATTGTTTGCTTGTCAAGATGAGATAATCAGGATCTCATACCTTATATTTGTGCCGTAGATGTTTTAGGAGGATGAGTTGTGTGTTTAGCTGTTGAAGAAATGACATCGTTCTATGCATGTATATGCCACACTTTCCTAACATATTCTGTCTGATACTCTAAATGATGTGGAGAATCATTTTATTATGGCCATCAGTACAGAATTTGATTCTTATATTTCTGGCTTTACTTCGGTTCCTTCGTTTGTAACTTTTATTCTCATCTTGTGAGTCGAATGTTTCAGCGGCCATAATTGATTGTCACAAATTTTGTAGGGGCCGCCATGCATCTAAAGTTACAGAGGAAGAGGAAGATGAAGAATGCCTTAAGGAGGAAGAAGATGCCTTGGCAGGTGCAGGAGGCACACGATTAGTATCACAACCATCTTGTAAGCTTAATTCTGCTCGTGGATATTCATTTTGTCTTTCAGTGTTTGCAGTTTTCTGACATACTCGGATGTCTAGTAGCAAAAGTTTTACTTGCAGTGAAACATTGCCTTGTAACAGGGCTTTTTTGCTTAACATTTTTTGAAGAAAGGTTTACTACTGCTGTTAAATGACATTAGTTCTGAATTTTTTTATGCAAAAGTGTACCTGACATTAAGAACTATTAGAATAAACATTCAAAGCCTACTCATTGGAAGGCTCCTTTTTCTTTGATATATTTGATTTTTCTTTTTTTTAATGGATGTTAAAAATAAACATTGTTGAATTTTGGGAAAGCTCTAAAATCATGAGCTTTCTCTCATGGGATTGTATGGAGCTAGAGTATGATGTGTGGATCAATTAGATGACTTATACATGTTGCTTGTTTTCGTTTTTTTTTAAAATGTTCTTAATATTCAAAAGAACATGAGAAAATTTCCTCCGCATTATGTCATTGATATTTTTTTTGATGATTAATTGCTTCAGGTTTCCATAGAAATCCTTGGATGGAACTTTTGTGAGTCAATAAGCAGGCTAATGTAGATAAGAAGATTTACGGATTTATCCCAAATCAAAGGATTATTGTTGTTTGTTGATTCTTTTCAGTTTCTTCTTTACCTGCAGTTTGTCATATAATGGGCTAGATTACCCTTTGTGCTGAAAACAAGGAGATATAGGGTTCCTAACTTATCTGATCTCTCAGTGCAGATGTTGAACTTGTTGCACAACAGCAGTTGCTTTTTTGGATATTCAGTTTTGTTGTTTATTTTGAGATCAATTAGTTACAAAATATTGCCTTGTTTAATATATTGGTTTCGCAGATTTCCTGAAAGTCCCTTCCTTCAATTGTTTAGGAACCTAAGAAGTATGTGTCTTGCTTATGCTTTATTTCCAGGCATCCAAGGAAAAATGAGGGATTATCAGTTAGCTGGACTTAACTGGCTTATAAGATTGTATGAGAATGGTATCAATGGGATACTTGCTGATGAGATGGTATGTTAAAAAATTCAGTTGTTTTTCCTGTGATAAACTTTTGAGCTGGTTTTCCTTGTGCGCTTAAATGCATTGCAGTTAATGCTTTCTTAACTTATAAGTGATACGCTATGCATCTTGAAATTTTCATGTTATAGTGATGTTCACTTTATACCAGGCAATGTTGTTTCCTGCTTATTTGACAGCTCCTTTTTCTTTTTCTTTTTTTTGAACTTTAGGGTCTTGGGAAAACCCTGCAAACTATCTCGTTATTGGGCTATTTGCATGAATTCAGAGGAATTACTGGCCCGCACATGGTGGTAGCACCAAAGTCTACTCTTGGCAATTGGATGAAGGAGATTCGACGCTTTTGTCCAGTTTTACGGGCTGTCAAGTTCTTAGGAAATCCAGAAGAGAGGGTCAGCCACGAGCCTTACTGTTTAGCCGTATTCACTTGGTGTATACAGTTTTTATATTCCCTATTTGATCTTTTCATTTTTAATTCTTTGCAGGCATACATAAGGGATAATTTGTTAGTGCCTGGGAAATTTGATGTCTGTGTCACTAGCTTTGAGATGGCGATTAAAGAAAAGACTGCATTAAGGCGGTTTAGCTGGCGCTATGTTATTATTGATGAAGCTCATCGGATTAAAAACGAAAATTCTCTTCTCTCCAAGACAATGAGACTCTATCATACCAATTATCGCCTTCTTATCACTGGCACGCCTCTTCAGGTCTGTTGGGCATCATATTTTTTTATTTTTATATTTGGCCTGTTGTTTATCTAGATTCTTCTGGTAGGAACCTAGATTGGCTATTCAGTTGCAACAGTTGCTATCCACTTTGTTTTTAAATAGTTTTGTGTGTTGTAATCACTGATTCCCTGTAGAATGTTCACATCAAGTGCTGCTTTGACATGGCTGAGTACTATCAGCAAGGTGCCATCATTTTCATGTTTTTGATCATTGAAGGGATTATGTTTTTCATGAAAAAAAGTATGAGTTTTTGAAAGTATTCTGAGTGTTTGATTGTGGGATGAAGCAGCAACAATGCTTTATATCAAGGATTTAAGTGTCGTGGCATGGGGTTGTGCCGGAAACTTGCCGACACAGTACGGCATGGTGCGTGCCGGGCCGTGCCGATGCGTGCCGATGCGTGTCGGGTCACAGAAAATTCATGTGTGCGGATGCATAATAGCATGGAATGTTTATTTTCTTTAGCAACAAAATATTCTAACTATTTATTATGTATTTTTATCAAATCTTTTGAACTTTATTGAGAAAATTACTTACTAATTTACAGAATAGAGGGTTTTGAGCCGTGCCATCGGCACGGGGGTTGTATCGTGCCGATATCTTGTTGATATGATACGGCATGGTAGATACGGCCCGTGATGGCCACTAAAATCCGTGCTTTATATCCTCACTCAACTCCCAAAGACAATAGATTTATGAACTATTCCCACCTGGAACTGGGAGGGGAAGCGATCCCTATAGTTGAGTTGATAATTGCAATATCCTATTGATAGATTCTATGCTTTTATTCCAGCTAAATGCAATGAGTATAAATCTCAAAACTGTAGTTCTGATTTGGAATATTTTTTTTTACTATCCATTGGAAGGAAAATTTCAAACTAA
The DNA here is from genome assembly GCF_001540865.1 of Ananas comosus. Classification (NCBI taxonomy): domain Eukaryota; kingdom Viridiplantae; phylum Streptophyta; class Magnoliopsida; order Poales; family Bromeliaceae; genus Ananas; species Ananas comosus. Next base: position 7,854,882 of record NC_033643.1, on the reverse strand, counting down.
AGACTGCCTGAGCTTATTTAAGATAGGAGTCAATTGTAGTATGCCTAGCTGCACTAGCGCAGATTAGATATGCCAGCATCCCATTGACCCTGTACGTGACCACTGGCATTAAGATGCATGCAGCCCCCGGCACGAAGGGTCAATGGTTCTTACCAATACAGTGTTCCAGTTATATTCCTTGATAAATAATTAAGTAAAAGTCATTTAGAATAAACACACAGCTCATTCGGGAAGACTTGCATTTAAGTTGCTTATGTAGGTAATTTTCTAGTTGTCAACTACATAATATAGAAGTGCCACTTTTTTACACCACAAAGGGGTTATAGGGCTGATAATTTCGTGCAACCACTCTTGATACTTATATAATTCTAGGATATATAACGTGCAATTTTGAGACTTGAGATCGCCTTAATTTGCATCATATGTTTTAAATTTCTTAAGCCAGAACTTTATAGTTACTCGGATCACAAAAATTTTATTTAATCTTCCTATAAGCAAGTATATCAGTTAGAATATTTGCTGTATTGCAGAACAATCTTCATGAGCTATGGTCCCTTCTCAACTTTCTGCTTCCTGAAATATTTAGCTCTGCTGAGACCTTCGATGAGTGGTTTCAAATTTCTGGGGAAAATGATCAGCAGGAGGTTGTTCAGCAGCTTCACAAGGTAGGAATCTGAAGAGCGTCCGTGCTTTTGTCATCAAAATCTTCATTGCTGAAATCACCTAATAAAATCTATGTCTGCAAATAATGTGTTAAGGTTCTTCGCCCATTTCTTCTGCGAAGGCTTAAATCTGATGTCGAGAAAGGCTTGCCACCCAAAAAGGAAACCATACTTAAAGTTGGGATGTCTCAGTTGCAAAAGCATTATTATAGAGCTCTTCTTCAAAAAGATCTGGAAGTCATTAATGCTGGTGGTGAGCGAAAGCGTCTTTTAAACATTGCCATGCAGCTGAGGAAGTGTTGTAACCATCCATATTTATTCCAAGGCGCTGAACCTGGCCCGCCTTATACAACAGGGGAACATCTAATTACTAACGCAGGTATTATGTTGTTTTGGCATATCTGTTAACAGTTTTTTTAAATACACTTACTTTGTTAACCCTGGGAAGTTCTCAATTTATATTAGATTCATGCAAAACCTTAACTTTCTTATATGCCCTTTAATAACCTGGCTTCTTGTATTAATAATTTTACTTTGAAAAATGTCTCTTTCAAAATGTTTTTTTCTGATAGAAACCAACTTATGCCGGTGACTTACAATTATTGCCAACTTAAGGTAAGTGTATTTTTGTACGGAACTATTCCTTTTAGGGGTGTATGTGAAAATTTAGTTTGTACAGTAGAATATATTCGTTAACACATTATTATGCAATGGTGAACAATAGTTTCCCTTATTTAATTTGGGCTAATCCTTGCTTTAATGTGGCCTTTGTCCTCAGGAAAAATGGTTCTTCTTGATAAATTGCTTCCCAAGCTCAAAGAGCGTGACTCCAGAGTTTTAATCTTCTCACAGGTCCTTACTGGTCCACTTCCAAAGCCTCTTGTTATGAATGCTTTAGAGAAGAGTCTAACTTACTTTATTAAGTAGACAAGAACTGAGATCTTTAATGAGATGAGAGCTCATAAAATTAGTATCTTGCAATATCAACGATATGAATTTATTTTCTTGAACTGCTATGTCGTCTTGTCCATGCTTATTTCTTGCACTAATTACAATTTATATGTTGTTGCCAATTATTCAGATGACTAGGCTGCTGGACATTTTAGAGGATTATCTCTTGTATCGAGGGTACCAATATTGCCGTATTGATGGAAATACTGGTGGAGAAGATCGTGATGCTTCCATTGATGCCTTCAACAAGCCAGGAAGTGAGAAGTTCATATTCTTGCTTTCAACTAGAGCAGGTGGGCTGGGTATCAATCTTGCCACTGCTGATGTTGTCATTCTTTATGATAGTGACTGGTAATTTCTTTACTTGCCTGTTATCTTTCTTCAATTGGTGCCCAGAGATGTTGGATTTTACTCTCTTGCATGTGCTTTCAGGAACCCACAAGTTGACTTGCAAGCGCAAGATCGTGCTCATAGAATTGGCCAAAAGAAAGAAGTTCAAGTATTTCGGTTTTGTACTGAGGTTAGTTTCTTCTTTCAGAAAACTAGCTTTGAGAGCTAGTTACCAGAATTCTTGTTTTGAAGATAATATGAAAAAAGAGAAAGAAAGATATTTTTCTAGTTTTATGGAGTCTGCTAAAATTGTGTTACAATTTACAGTATACAATTGAGGAAAAAGTGATTGAGAGAGCATATAAGAAGCTTGCTCTTGATGCTTTGGTTATTCAACAAGGTCGATTGGCAGAGCAGAAAAGTAAGCATTCTGTTCAATGCTTGTTATGCTTATCCTTATATAATTTCCATTGACTAGTATCCTAATAATCATGCTTTGATAATTATAATTATTTCATTTTATGCAGCTGTAAACAAAGATGAGCTATTGCAAATGGTCAGATTTGGTGCTGAGATGGTATTCAGTTCCAAGGACAGCACAATAACAGATGAGGATATTGACCGAATTATAGCCAAAGGTGAAGAGGCAACAGCAGAGCTTGATGCAAAAATGAAGAAATTTACTGAAGATGCCATCAAATTCAAAATGGATGATAGTATGTTCAGCTCTTTTTTCCCTTTAAATGTTTTCCATGTCATTGGTAGGCTAAGATCCAACTTATAACATGATATGCTTTATGTTTTTCTTGCAGCTGCTGAATTGTATGATTTTGATGACGAGAAGGTATTGTCACATATCCAGCATTTGAGGACTGTTACGTCCACAATTTGGATTTACTTTGTTTGCCTACTGCGAAATAACCACATCTAATTGGTTTTATCTGGTGCTGATACTTGCTATATCTGGATTTGCTTGATTGAAGGAGGAGAACAAGCTAGATTTTAAGAAGCTTGTTAGTGAGAACTGGATTGAACCACCTAAAAGGGAAAGAAAGCGGAAGTATGATCATCTTAATTGCTAAAGTTTGTTTTCATATGTGATTTTTCTCATTGAATCTAACTTTAATTGTATTTGTAGCTACTCAGAGTCAGATTACTTCAAGCAAGCACTTCGTCATGGTGGACCAGCAAAGCCCAGGGAACCACGTATTCCTCGGATGCCTCAGTTGTAAGTTTTCTTCCATTTCTTTTTTCCCAATACCATTTTGGTTTTATAGAGTTTATCTCTACTATCAAGGGAAAAACAAGAGCATCAGTGAACCTTGATTTTTGTTATTTTTACCTTTCAGGCATGATTTTCAATTCTTTAACACCCAACGATTGAGCGAGTTATATGAAAAAGAAGTTCGGTATCTTATGGTATGTTAGATAGCTAGTTACGTCTTTACTTTTATGATGGTTTGGTTTATTACAGTGCTTAAACTTTTTGCTATCGTAGCAGCAAACTCATCAAAGAAACCAAGCGAAAGACACTATTGCTGATGGAGATGAGCCGGAAGGTACTTAGACCATAGGACATTCATTTGCTTTTGCTGAAACTTGCTGCTAATTGATGGTAATAATTTTTTTCCCCAGATGTTGGTGAACCATTGACTGCTGAGGAGCAGGAAGAAAAAGAACAGTTGTTGGAAGAGGTGAGGCTGCTATTAGTTGGAGAATGTATACGAAGACCACCTTAAGGGCGTGTTTGGTTCGCCTTTTCTTCACCCTAGAATCGGAATCGGAATGGACGAAGCCGTTTGTCTGTGTTTGATATGCGGGATTCCCATTCCCATTCTGATTTCCGGGTGAATGGGAATCTCCCGAATTACCCCTTTTTCCAATCCGGCCTAGGAGGCGGGATTGGAAATTGAATCCGGGCGGAATGGATTTGTTTGGATTAAATTTAACTTTTTTAAGTTTGTTTTTTAATTAAAACAAAAATTTAAGTTTAAAAATTATATTTATAAATTTTAATTTTAATTTGAACTTAAATTAAAAATTAAAATTCAATCAAGCATTTCGAATCTAATTTATAAATTTGAATTTGAATTTAAATTAATTTAAAATCTAAAGTTTTATTCAAATTTTATTTAAAATTTAAAATTTAAATTAAATTTATGGATTCAAATTGAAATTTAAATTACAATTTTAAGTTTGAATTTGAATATCAAAATTTAGTTTTATATTTTGAATTATCCGTTCAATCTCAAATTTTAATTTTTTTTAAAAAAAATATTTAAAAGTTTGACCCATATTTTTAATATTTTATTTTCAGTTTGAATTTAAAGTAATATATTATAAAGATAAAATTGACATATTAATTTGATTACGTTTCTAATATCTATCTGAACCAAACACCGACAATGGGACTGTATTTCGATTACGATTCAGGTGGCGAACCAAATAGAATGAGGTAATGAATCATAACGATTCCGTTTCCAGCTTATTCTCATTCTGATTCCGATGCTGATTCCGACTTCGAACCAAACACACCCTAACTGTAGTTCATTATGAAAAGCCCCCAGCTTTATGTTTTTTTTTTTTTAAACTGACACCCCCTGATCATTAACATGTTTTGATTCGAGTAGTTCCTTCAGTTGAAATTTGGGAATCTATTAAAATTGATAACTCCTTTAGTTAGCATTGCTAAATGTGAAAGGAATCTGCAGTTCCATCAATTTAGCCAGAGTTTTTAAATTTTAACAGAATTACCACTAAATCTAATTGAAGCCTCATAGAATTTAATGCAACCCTCAAGTAAATTAATGGAGATTAATATTTAAGTGTTGAGGCACGGTATGTCACCAATCCATGGTTGGCATGACATGGCATGGTGCCCTGCTGGCTTGTGAATGTGCCCTGGTGCTGGTGAAGGGCCCTCAATTGGAATGCGTCGCAAGCTCTGGCATGGTCCTTTTTTGCCTTATTGGTCCAAAAGAAGGTTTCATAATTTTGTTTCTTGTGAGATAACAGTAGTAGCTGGGTATAGTCTTAATACATACAACTTCACATTATTAGTATTACTTAGTACCGATATGAAGCACAATATTGTATTTCCATCTTGGTGGATGGACGATTGCTTGTTTCCAAATGGATTGCTGGAATGGGTTGTGTAAGGCATGCCTTCATCCCTCAATACAAAGGTTGACTTTGGAACTCTGATAAAGATACTGAGATAGCTGAACTCGCTTAATTTGCACAGAAAAACCTTAAAAATGTTGTTCTTCTGTGGAAAAGAGCTTGAATCCTCCATGGAAACCCATGGAGAATGTCAATCCCTTATAGATCTAGTAGATTTCTCTTAGATTCACATCAGTTGTCAAAATTTTTACATCCAAACAATTAGGACGGGTTACCATGCTCACTAGTTTGCTGCACGGCTCAGCGCACTCTGGCTCGTATTTCTGTGACAGAAAGAGTACAAATCAAAATAAGCAAAAGTTGAGGGGATCAATTTGTTTTAAAATGGCCTATAATTGGGTTGGTCTCTGTAAATTTATGACTTCATTAGATTATCCGAGTTCATCTTATTTTTCTTCTGACTTTTATTGACGTGAGCGTAGGGATTTTCGACATGGACGAGGAGAGACTTCAATACATTCATACGAGCATGCGAAAAATTTGGTCGGAATGATATAAAAGGTATAGCTTCTGATATGGAGGGGAAATCAGAAGAAGAAGTCGAAAGATATGCTAAAGTTTTCAAAGAGAGATACAAGGAATTGAATGGTACGCTTTTGTTCAAATCTTCAAATTTGTGCTTAATGAGTGAATATTAAAACTTGCTTCCTGCAGAATTTGCTTAGCATTTCAATTTTAGTATCCGGTAAAATATTGTGTTTGACATTGCATCAGACTGGGATCGAATCATCAAGAATATTGAGAGAGGGGAAGCAAGAATCTCTCGGAAAGATGAGATAATGAGAGCAATTGCAAAAAAGCTGGACCGGTACAAGAACCCATGGTTGGAATTGAAAATTCAATATGGTCAGAATAAAGGAAAGCTGTACAATGAAGAATGTGATCGTTTCATGGTATTCTATGTTCTGATATTCACTCTGCTTTTTTATTTAAGGAGAATAAATTTATTGGCATTACTTGATGAATAGTGCATTTTGAAATGAGTATTTGAAATTCGGTTTTGCTTCCTAATCTTAAAGCATATTTAAAATAGGTACTCAGATATAAAAGTTTTGACTTTTCTACTATACAAAATTTTTAACATTTTCAACAGTGTTCTGCAGTCTAGCGGGTTTATCTGTTTCTCGATGGAATATTGTACAATTTTTTCAATGGAAACGTTTGAAGTTCTGATGGAACTTCGGAAATTTCTGATATGAAAGCAATGAAATGTCGGTAGTAAATTTAACTTCTAAAGTTCAAATACCCATTCAAAAATGCACTAGAGTCAGAGCAAGGCCTTTTACCCTTTTCTCAAGCGCCTTTTGACATTTAATTGATTAATGTTGATCGACAAATTCAGTTATGCATGGTCCACAAACTTGGTTATGGGAATTGGGATGAGCTCAAAGCTGCATTCAGGACATCGCCGCTGTTTAGGTTCGACTGGTTTGTGAAGTCGCGAACGACTCAAGAGTTAGCTAGACGATGTGATACTCTCATCCGGCTTGTGGAGAAGGAGAATCAAGAATACGATGAGCGAGAGAGACAAGCTCGGAAAGATAAAAAACTTGCGAAGGTTTTTATTTTCTTTTTCTCTTTTGCCTTGTTTTTGCTTGTTGATGGATCCTATACCATGCTTCATGAAGTAATGATTATACAATTGTAAATCTTTCCTTATTTATCTTATAATAGTTTTAGTTCTTTGCTTCTGATCTTCTTTTCTGTCTATAATATTCTTTGGTAATACTTTCCCGGAAACCAAGTACCTATCTAAGGCATGAATAATAGATGACTAACTCATGTTTCTGCTCTTTTTGTTATGGCTTTTAGAACCTGACACCATCAAAGCGGTCCATGGCGAAGGCACCAGCTCTTGAGACCCCTGCATTGAATTCATTCAAGAGGCGGAAGCAATCGTCCATGGACGACTATGTCGGCTCAGTAAGTCTTCATTACCACTATGTGGAAATATTGCCTTGAAATCGTTTTATGGTCTTGGTATATCTGACGTTACTTAAAGCTAAGTTTCACTAATTAGGATTAATTAAAGCTTTTCTATGCCTAAATCTTTTGATCATTCCTTTTCTGAAATTTTTATGTTGTGTGTCACTGTAGTGGCATGTTTTAAAGTTTATATCCACCACCACCGCCCTTGTTACTGTTGTTTATTTTAACCCTTAAAGCCGATGATGGTACCGATTTTGCCCTTTTTATGTGCTGTTCTAAAATAATAGTAGTCAGTCTCTGTATTGCTGAAATGGCTGCTTTTATCTAAAATTACTGTTTATAGTAAGGCTGAAGTCCTTCATAAATCTGGAAACAGTTCTCTGTTTAGAGCAATGCTAGGTGTACGCCCCTGGGCTAGGTGGACATCTTACACCCCTCTTGCCCGAGGGCTCTCACTCTCTGCTTGTCTTATCGGCTTTTGTTTTTATTTTTATTTTTATTTTTATTTTTTTATAAAAAACCAAAACCCAATTTGGATTTTTGTCCACTCTGGGAAGGAAGGGTTGTAAATCTAGATTTACGCATGTAAGTAGGTGTACACTGTACAGGTAGAATTTGCCCTCTTTTTAACGGATAGCAGTAAAAATGAATGGGGAAAATAATGGTTGTTGTCTTCTAAAAGAACTTTTTAACTAATATGGCTCGGTTTAGATAATTTTGAGAAAAGGTTTGTAAGACGCTTTGATTTTTGAAACAGAAGGAGATGTCGGAAGTATTATGGTATTTATTTACACTGAAAAGTTTTTGGGGAATGCTATTTATATCAAGGTTATATCTGGGCTAGCAGCAACATGAGTTTGGTGCCGCCCGTAGGCGTTCTAGAGTCTGTTCATTTTGTGAGCAACAAAATATTCATACTCTACAGCCTCCATTGGTATCATTGCCGATTTTCTTTCTTATATTTTGCTGAACAGAATTTTCTTGCGTGACTGAATGGCCGATAACTTGCAAGTTATACATCCATGGTGTTTGGTTGGCAGCAAAAAAAACCAAACATTATAGCAATTTTTTTTTTTTTTAAAAAAAAGCTGCTTTGTTGTGTTTTTGATGGAGATGCCAAGAGGCATCCAGCTTGGGTTGCATCACAAAGTGTAATTACAAGCAGAAGAAAAGAGAACCCATTTAATGTGGCACTCAGCTACATGAAACTTGTGCTCTGGAAAACAAAAAAAGAATGCAACCATGATACCAAATGATAGGCAATTATAGTTCTTGTCTTTTTACTCTATACTATACCATTCGCTGCGCATAATAAAAAGAAGAAACCTAGAACAATGATGATATGCTGCACCGATCCCTAAATTTAAGAAAAAAAGTAATTGTTCTATTTTTCTTTTTCTTTTTTTTCTCAGGGAAGACGAAGGAGATGATTTTAAGGCTGAGGGGAGGACCTCTTATTATTTCACGTGATGACAGACACTTCTATGATGTGCTTTGTCTTAGTAGTCGCTGTGAAGAGTTTGGGGGCCTGAGTATTCGGGGGACTCTTATTCCATCCTGCGGGATGAGGATGGTGCTTCATTTTTGTCTCCATTCTAAAGTTATTAGCAAAAGCTCTTTCTATGTTGTATTTTCCCTTATTGAATGCACTCTGTAGCTGACTAGTAGTTACTATGCCTGCGCGCATGCCGTCGCGGGAGAACTTCTAGTGTAGGAATGCCAATTGCAGTGGAAAATTGGCTGATCACTTAACTGTATTTCCGGAAATGCATCTTCAATACAATCATTATATGCTTAGGAATCTCTCTTTGTCCGGCGTGTTCGAAATCTTGCAGAAAAATATCGTCGACCTGGTGGTAGGAGTAATGTTCTTGCAGTTAAGCAGAAGTGCCGTTTTCGCATTCTCATTAAGAGATGAATATCTGCTTCGGCTACTATCTCTCCCTGCTAGGCCAAAGTAGGGTTTGGAAATTTATAGAGAATGTTTTGGTGTGATCATATATTGAGTTACTACAACTCGTGTTTGTGCGCATGACTTAAACGTAATCACCATGTTGTATCGTGTCAACAAGATGTCGACACGGTCGGTATAGCTTCCGACTTTATGGCATGGTTTAAAATTCTCTGTTCTTTAAATTAGTCAGTAATTGAGGGCCTCTGTGCAGCAGACAAGAAACTTAAGCCACGCCGACGTATTCTATGAATGATCTGTGTACTAGAGGGTTGTGAATAGTGAACAAAGGGTTGGCCTAGATTAGATAATAGATTAGATTTTTACTTGAATCTCGTCGCCCGTTGAACCTCCATTGGAGCAGCATTCCAAACTTTACTACTGGAGTTTGCTGCTGGGGATTACCATGCAGATGCGTGTAATATTGAAAGATTTTAGGGACTCATATGCAAAAAAATTCAGGAGCTTAATTTTGAAAGGGCCAATAATTGTTGGATCTTCAAACAGGTTCACCTTTTTTTAATTTTTTTTTTGGTTCATTTTCCTATATCCTTATAAAGCCTGTCGCCGACCTAGCAATTTTTGTACACAATGTTAGTTCTTTGTAGCATCGAAAAACAAAAAATCTGAGCATTTGTAGCAGCTTAGTTTGTACCGAGGATTTACGCATCCATCGGCATAGACATTGCTAACCATGAGGTGCCGTGCCAATAAAATATTTGATACGATACAATACGATCTTCGTATTGATGATATGTTTCAAAATTATGTTTTCTTTAAAATTAACGAGTAGTTATTTCAATGAAGTGCAAAAAATTTAATAAAAATATTATAAACAATTAAAATATATTGGTATAGAAGAATACCAATACTTCATGATAATGTATCTAGGCGCACTTTTCTTTTTTTTTTTAAACGGCTTGCATTGAAACAGCAGAGCACAACGCGCAGTATACTGTAACATACCAACAAGTTTTTTGGCACGATTCCGTATGGCGACATTTAAATTCTTAGCGTGTACTATTATTAATGGTATACTATCTAATTTGAAAGGTCATTATCCATTCAAGATCGTGAGAGCCTATTCTTCTGAAGGTTTTGAGCAATACTTTTATACGAACTCTAGTCTTTTTCTATAATAAAATCAAAAGCACTAAATTGGAGTTTTAACTTTGAGACCGAGAATCTCTTTTTTGCTTCTCATTGGCAACAAAAGCTTTATATTTTTTCTATTTATCAAACGCTATGCTAAAAATTGCTACTACGCGGAAACAAAAAAAGAAAAGAAGAAAAAGAGAGAGAGAGGCCAAACAATCTCCAAAGGAGGGTCTCAAAAGCTTTTAGGGTGAGTTTGGTTCACAGTATTTTATAAAATGCTTAGAAATGAGACGTCAGAATTATGAAATCCCATATTTTTTTTTTTTATCATAGGAATCTAAGGTGGCACCAATTAAAATTTTCGTGGTATTTATAATCCCTTAACAGGTTGGATTTGAAAACCCACCTTTTCTTTTGGTATTTTTCTTTTTTTCCCGAACAATATAATATATTTTCATGCATTATAGTATATGTACGAAGCAAAAATATTCCCATAATATCTTCAATATGTATTCTAAAATATGTGGCAAATAAAAATATTCCCACGATATAGAAATCCTATCAATGCAGTGTTTGATGCTTACAGTAATCCTGGTTTCCAAGTATCCCTATCCATCAGCTTCTGAAATCACATGAAAGTTCTACAATAGCAGTTCTGCAATCAAGACTCGCAGCGATTCTCTGAATAAGGAGGGGCATCTTCTCAGAGATTGGAAATTATACCCATTACTGAAAGCAAGCGCAAGTGCTTTTCGTCCCAAATGCAAATGCGCATTTCATTCGCAGCATGATCGGACCAAAGCGCAGACCAGCACTGTTTGTGTTCATGTATTCTACTACTACTACTACTACTACTACTACTCTTTCAACTGATTTTTCTCTCGTATTTAAATGACTTACCAACAAGATTCACTCAAAAAGGGAAGAAAAGCAATCTGAGAATGTAAACGCAAATTTTTGATGTACCAGATTTAGTTTTGGGTCACAGAGAAACTGAGAACGCAATCCGTGAGGATGATTCCTAGCAAACCAATTCCAGGTTACAGACAAAAGTAAAAAAAAAAAAAAAAGTCAATAAATCGAGTTCATCCACGTGCCAATTTCACACCACCTCCTTTCTTTCTGACTATACGGCGTTGCCTCCTGAAAAAAAAAAAGAAAAAAAGGAAAAAAAAAACTTGGGCTGTAGCAGATGTGCGCACCCGCAAGAGAGATTGAAATGAATCGAATCACACGATGTTTGCGAAGAACTGAAGCGAGCTAATGGGGCGTCTCGGACGGCGGCGGAGCGGAGATAGTTCGCGTGTTGTAGGATCGACAGTGGCTGCATTTGTGGCCGACGATGTGGAACAGGGCTTGTGATACTTTGTTGCAGTCGTTGCAGAGTATCCATACCACCTGCAAATACTCGAATAGAACTTATGGCTTTGTTAGACGAAGATTTTCAGTCGTCTTTTTATTTGGTTTTTATCTCAGTTTGTTCTCAGATACCTTTTTTTTTTTTCAAAAAAATTTGTTTGGAAGACTATATCTATTTATATTATTTTAGGTAAGATCATATCCCAAGAAAATTTAGTTTGGATCACTAGAGTTGTTATATTGGCTATGTTGCATCTTTTGCCTTCTCAAATGGATCGTTCTAAAGTGAGTCCACCCTAAAGAAACATTCATTTAGGAGTGAATCCTAATTATCTTTCCTCATCTTTTTAATTTTTCTTCTTTTAAAGTTTTTACAAATTTTCCTGCTATTCTATCCAATTTTTGTAATTTGAATAATAATTTCTGGTTTTTTCATTCGATAAATTTCTAGAAAATAAAAAAATATATATATAGAAAAATTCAGAAATTCCCAAAAAATTTTGCGAAAATTTCAAATCCAATTTTGCAGTCCGCCAAAATGTAGGACACTCTAATTCGTCCCTGCATCACTATGCCAGAGAATGCAACATATATATGTATACTAACTTCTGGGGTGTTGAAAATTGAGGTGATTATTACACATTAAGCATAACAAATCGACCAGTAAAAGAGAGTCATAAAACACATACCTTGTACATGTAATCTGCAGGCATGATTGTTGCAGCTATCTGCAAAAGAAAAATCTCAATTGTTGACTATCCAGTAAACTTGATTCAAGAACCTATGCCTATACAAAAAAGTGAAAAAGAAGAGAGCAGCACTACGGGCAAAGTGCAAACGAGAGAGAGAGAGAGAGAGAGAGAGAGAGAGAGAGCCTTCTAAGGTAGACGCTATTCTAAAATGCGGTCTATGCGCTTGCTTACGCAGCCACATATGCGGTGCGGTTGGTGAACCGCCTCGCATATTGACTAGGCGGTCAATATGCAGTGTTGCAGGTGCATATCCCACATATGTGCTCGCATACTTTTTGTAAGTCCTTATAAGGAGGTTATATACTATGTCGGGCTTCAGGCATGTTGAGACCTTGTACCCATTTGATATTTATACTTAAGTCATTTGAAGATAGAAGAAAAACAAAGAAGCGTAAGTCATTCATGTCTAATGATTATGCATCTCAATATTAATTCATATTTTCATAATCAGTACATATTATTTGCCTAAATATTTTACCGTGTTGATTTGTTGGATGAGTATCAATACAGTCAATTACTATTAAAGCAAAGTATTGTTATTCATCGTGCTTTTTTAGCTAGTTTTTAGTGCAATTATCTAGTCCTAATTTTGAAGGCATTATGATATTTTTCTTGTAATTATATATTTTTTAATACTTCAATAGGTAAATAGCATATTTGCTCGCATATGAAGCGCATACTGACTATGCGGTATGCCGTGGGTCAACCGCCCACATATCATACTGCATGCCGCTTTTGAAAACATTGGAGGTCGATGAGAGTGTTACACTTTATTTGCGAGAAAAAGAGAGTTAGCGATAACATTCTAATACCTTCAGTATGCCCTTCATTTATGCAAAAATAGAGACTTACGGTAAAGATTTACCTAATACCTTTGGAATTGGTCATGCATACTTTAGTTTCAATTGATTTTAAGTTGTAGGTTGCATTTAAATTTGAGTATTTGACTATGAGGGGGCATTTGGGTTGATGAAGTTGTGATCGGTCATAAATCAAATTTATTAAGAATAGAAACATTAGTCTCGCCATCCATCATGAAAACACCGAGAAGGTCCGAGAGGTAGTGATGGGTTCAAATTTTTGAAAATAAATTCCCTTTGAAATGGCCCCGCAGTCTTTTGTCGAAAGACCCAAAACCTAGCCTACGACTAGACTACAAATCTCCCAAGCATTAAGCCAATTGATGGTAGGACCAATAGTTACACTCTCACCAAACTTGATTTTCAACCGATTACAGTTAAGCTGTTCTAAACGACCGGCGATCACAAAGGTAGGTAGACCAATTAAGGTGCCTAGGCAAAAGGAAAGCGGTTAGGCACTCACCGAGAATCAAAACCACTAAGGTCCGCAATATCTTGTGGTTTTGACACGCTTGCGGTTGCTGCATGGTTCGCGGTTCGTTAGAGTTGATAATATCCCTATTCCCTACTCACCTCCTCTCCCCTGTATACATACCATCTGTTTTTCCACTATGTTCCTACCAGACTATCCTCTTACCCCATGACCTCTATTGCAGTAAGCACATGTACCTCCTACATCTCTGTTGTAGTGAGCACTCCTTGGTTCAGGCTGAATTATCCACCAACCTGAGTCACTTTGGTTGATCTGGTTTAGTTTTATCAGTAATTCGGTTCAATTCGCTTTTGTGAACTGATAAATAAACAAACTGAAATGGTAATAGTTTGATACAACTTAGCACTCAAATGCTTTCCAAGATCCATCACATAATATACATGTCAGTGTAATAAGAGCTTTGTACCAAAACAGAACAAACCAACTAGATCAAACCGATTTATTTTGGTTCAGTTAACCTTGCATATCAGTTTCATTAGGTTTACAAAAACCTCTTTAAAACGTAACAAAACTGACCACCGCACATCCCCTACGTTTCTCCCTACTTCCCCTCTGCCCCCTCAGTCCTGACTGATGCCAAGGGACTGATCTATCTAAGTCTATTTGTCCTCATGTAGCCAAGGGACTAAGCCATTATACCCTAAGCAGAACCAGGTATTTACCATAGTGCTTGCTCAGGAGCCTAGTAATATGTTATAATAACATCCTCAAGAGGGGTCCTCATAGATGCCGAATTGTTACAAGACCTCAAAAACATTGCTAGAAGTCACCAAACTGACTTAGCACTTATATATAAAGTGGAGTTAGAATACTATTGATAGTATTCTAATAGTGTTTACTGTCAATTTTTTGATCATTAGATGCCTAGGGTTTAGTGGGGTTGGCTGAAGAGTAGTAATTTAAGGGTGAAAAAGTTGACAGTAAATACTATTCATATACTAACAATAGTATACTAGCTCAACTCTCTCTCTCTCTCTCTCTCTCTCTCTCTCTCTCTCTCTCTCTATATATATATATATATATATATATATAGAAAGAGACTCCAGCTGGGGTGCGTCCAATAGCACCAACCACTTGGTGCTACCAACTTTCCACTATTAGAACTAACCTTTTGACTATTTTTATCCTTTGGATCATATTATTATTATTCCATCAACCACCACTAAATCCTAGGGGGATCACTATCATCCTAGCCCCACAACCTTTTATCTAGTGGCTGAACATCCACAAGCACCAATGATTTAGTGCTATCTAAAGAAACTGTTCTGTCTAGTGCTGCTCCTAGAATTCCTTTTCTATTATTTGAAAAGAAAAACCTCAATTAAAATAAATCTAATCTGTCTAAAATTTTTATCTCAAATACAAGCAAACAATAAATAATGCATTCAATGGGATGATATATTAGATTATCAATGGAAAGAAAATTTGTATAGATTGATATTGTATAAAAATTCTATACAAGATTTTCAGTCATACCTCCTCATCCAATTTCCTCCAATGCTTTGACATGTCGTATATTGACTTGGAGCATATTGGACACGTCAATCTTTTAAAATCCACAGAATCAACGAATAGTTAGAATGGAAGAAATGGGGGAAAAGAAAAATCAAAAGCAAGTTTTAACAATCAAAACACCAATAAGTAAAAAAGGAGGGGGCTTACTGAGAATGTGCCACCATCTCATGAAGACATTCACCATGAATGGTATGCCCACATTTTAGAACCCTAGTCTCTTTGAGAGAGTCAAAAAGATACTGCAGAAGAGGTTCACTATTAAGTCAGGTCTATCTACAGAAAAGTAGAAGCATGTGTTGAACCGAATACATACCTCATAACAAATCGGGCAATTTTGCCTCATTGAGTTCTCCACGCATAAATGCTTTTCACGCAACTCAATTGAGTAGCAAGATCCTGTTGTTTCATTGCTTATGCATTCAGTACAAGTTGCACATAAAAATAATGGGAGAACAAATATTTAATTAGGTAATCTAACAGATATTGCAATCACATCATGACATGCACAGAGAAGCAAGTAAGCAGCACTTGCAATTGTTAGTGTGAAATAGCATGGTCCAATGCAAATGATGAATCAAGATCACGTCATCTGCCATCTCTACTCATATTTAACAAAGAGATAACAAGCATGTTTAACTGAATATCTTTTAATCTTATAGCACTTTTCGGGAGCTAGAACACATAGCACCCATATAACTTTGCTAGATATCCATGAAAGAACACAAGAGTCGAGAAAAACAAAAGTAAGAATAAGGTCCTCGAGTAAATCTACAAACTTCCCCACATATTTCCCCCGCCCCCGACAACAACCAAGGAAAAAAAAAGCGGAAAAATGTAACTAAGGCTTAAGGGTGCGTTTGGTTCGAGTTATCCTGGCAGAATTATAGGCAATCTTACCAGGATTACTGTATTTGCTTCATCCGCTATGTAATCTAGTCGTTAATATAGCATTACAAATCGAGCAGGATTACACCAAAAATATTAACGAGAGGGGGGTCGTGTATCTTGCATTACTGAAAACCGGTAATACTGCATATTATATAAAATGACAATTTTACCCCTCTAACTCCCGAAACCCTTTCAATATGTCATTTTAAAAAATTTAATTTAAAATTTTGAATTGTCAACTTTTAAATTTAAAATTTAAAATTTAAATTTGTAAACTTCAAATTTAAAATTTAAAATTTAAATTTTAATATAAATTCTAAATTTTAAATTTCAAATTCTAAATTCTAAATGTCAAATTTAAATTTTAAATTTTAAATTTTAAATTTAAAAGTTGACAATTCAAAATCTAAAATTTCAAATTTGAAATTTGAAATTTAAAATCTAAAATTTAAAATTTAAAAAATTTAAAATTTGAAGTTTAAAAATTTAGATTTTAAATTTCAAATTCTAAATTATTTTAATTTCTGAATTTTAAATTTAGATTTTTAATTTTTAATTTTATATTTATATTTATATTTATATTTATATTTTGGATTTTAAATTTATAAATTTTATATTTATATTTAAATTAAAATATTAAATATATATTTTTGTTAAAATTTAAAATTTAAAAAATTAAATTATTTAAAATAAAATTTAGTAAAAAAATATTATTTGTAAACGGTAAGAAAAAAAAGTTTACAAAATATGGTTAAGGGCAATTTTGGAATAGACTATACTTTATTGTCTAGATTACTGAATTTTATAGATAGAACCAAACATATTAATGCTATAACCACTGCAATCCAGCATTATATTACTGTATTAAACCAAACGCGCTAATGCAACATAAGTAGTAATCTCTTTTAGAAATTCAAGATACCTGGATATATCGAAATACTCTGTAATATTATATAACTTGAACCAAACGCACCCTAAAAGCTATTATACATTGGTAATCAAGTTACGACATATTGCAAAGGAGAACATCGATATTTGAGTTGTTTGGTAAGTCTAGCATCATAGCACGTAACCACTCAGAACAGCAAACAAGGAAACCTATATTGTCCCTAAAAAGAATTTCATAAAGCATGAAGCAGTGGTGGTGGTTGTGGTGGTGATAGTAATAGTAGTGGGGATGGAGCGGTGGAGATAGTACAAGCACTAGTGCTAATGCTAGTACTAGTGCTATTAGCCATTACTGCTGATAGCAATAAAAATAAAAACAGAAATAACAACAATATATTAACAACAAATAAAAATACAATAATAACTACAGTATTATTAGTAAGATACTACGAGCTTCCAGCAACAATAGTGTCCATCTGTTTGATAAAAACCTGAACTCTAAGCTAGCCAACAGTACATGCTGATGCAACTTAAGCTAATAGCAAGTCATATCTCTTAAGCAAGACAAAGCAAGTGGTTCCAGGAGGATTGTGCTGCCAACTTGTCTCAGGTCCATAAATAAAAAATCTCGTCTGATATAATAACATCAAGGAGTGTGTACCAAATGCATTTGGAGCAAAAAATTTTCCCAAGGGAAAAAAATACCAAAGCAAATTAGCAAACTTGTATTGTTTATTTTCCACATAATTCTTCTCACCAGCAACACTCTTGGAGGGGAATAGTTTGACAACACATTAGACTGGTCTAAGATGAAACAACGTATAACCAATCCTAACATAAGAAATTTTGTTTACTTTTAAAAGTGAAACCAAAAACCGTCAACAGGGTAACATTAAACATATTAAAGGGGTGTTAAAAGCAAATACCACATTTTTGGCAATGAAAGTACTTCTCTCTGCCTCCAACTCTAGTTCAATAAAGAATAA